>NC_067160.1:4482314-4662314 GCF_903995435.1 Acomys russatus | reverse complement strand
TAAAACAACTGGGAAGGAGGTGTAAATAGGTAGAGAATTCAATAAATTACCATCAAAAGAACAGTACTTTGTTATAGTTTTATGTATGGATTGTTAAGATTCATATTTAAATGGATAATCCCAATTTGCTTTTACTGAAAATCTTCAGCCAGTGCTGAGGAACAGATGAATCCTTTTTTTTATGCCAAAATGAAATTCCTTAAATAAATTATAGATGAAAACACAAAAAGTCATTGAGTGGGAGAAAGCTGATATCTCTGCCACTGTGTGATGTATTTTACTTCTCTAAGAGTCACAGAAAAAGCTAAAAGCTAAATTATGGTTTAGGAATACTTGAAAATGATCAATATTCCAACTATAGAAAAAGAAACCTCATGATTTTGTTCATCTTTAGAATCCAAGGAACCAGTAAATAGAAAGTAGAGAATTTACCTATACAGTGGTATTATTTAGTAAAATATAACACAAACTACAAAAAATAAAAATAAAAAAGTAATACTTTTGAAAATATCATTCTTTGGATAGTGTGTGCAAGTGTGGAAAACACACAACTTGGAAGATTAATGAGGAGTCATGCTGCTACGTTCCATTAGGGATTTGCTTTAGTAATTTCATTCTGGTTAGACTGCTTCACTTAGTATTATAAAGATGACTTATTTTCTTGCAATTATAACCCTATATGATAGAAAATTGCAAATTATTTTGCTATCTACCTATGAAATGGCTTTCATGATAGAAAACCCGTCTTCTTCTGCCAGCTTTCTTCCCTCCTTAAACTCTGCCAACTAACTTTGATTACAATATAATGTTGAGATTCATGAAAATATTTTAAAGACTTAATTGATAATATCATGCATTAAAAGAACATATAAACACATGATTACATTAACATGTGAATTATCTAAAATCTTTGTAAGAAATTCTTTTAATCTGTTCTTTTATTTTTCTTTCAATTCATCTGTGCTACAATTGCTCTATTCTTTGAAATCTGATGCTGTTATTATGATCTAATCATCGGGGCATTTAGAAGTCATTTTCTATATGGATGACTCACAAATTATTTTCTTAGCTCTAATTTGTAAATGTTGCTGAAAACAATTTCCTTTTTCCACTGCTCTCCTCAATACTTCTACTGGGTTATTTTTTTTGACATGGAGAGATTAAGAGCTTGCTTGTTATATGAAGTTGCCTCAATACCACAAAGCAATAGCTCCACCAAATGATCCTTAGCCTGAATAGGGTGTGCAAACATCACGTCGAGTACTGATCTACAACTATTACTATTAGGCCCAGATTTTTTAAATGTCTGCTACCAATTTTAAAATGAAAAGAAAGTTAAAAATATCAAACATCTCCCACAGGCGCTTTTGACCTTGTCTTGAACAAAACATAGAGTCAAATAATTTACTATTAACAGACTTTGCATATGTTTTATTCCCAAACTCAGGACCTTGATTTGCTAACTTTCAGAAAAATCCTCAGTCTTCTATTCTTTTCAGAATATCACTATTTAAGAAGAAAGCATATAATATCCCCACCAAGTAAAACAGAAGGTAGTCCAAGCCACTTTAGCATGTGTTTTTCATATTTTATAACTTAGGGAAAAATCTAGACAACTCTTCTCACTCCGTCTTGAAGTAAAGTTCTGTGCGTGGTGGGGTGTGATCCAGGATGTGGGAACTGAAGTGTGGCATTGCACTGGGAAGAAGCATTTCAATAGGGAGAAAGCCTTGATTAGAGCAGAGTTTCTCAGTTTCATTTTTAGTTTTTAATTTTATTTTAATTTTTAATTTATTTTTATTATTTTATTTTAGTTATTTATTATAATATTTTATTATATTTAAATTTATTTTAGTTTTATTTTATTTTTAATTAATATATAATTTTATCATTTTCTCTTCCTTGTCCCCCTCCAATACCTTTGTGTTCCCACCATAGACATTTCTATATATGATATATATACGCCTTTAATTTCCACTTAGGTTTGATGTCAATTTGTTTGTGGTTGATAATACGTACCTTTTCAAAATCTTCATATTTGCCTCTGTATATCCTCTTTAGTGAAGTGGTGAAGTGTCCTGTCTTTCATCTGTTTTCTAACTTGGTTTTCAAAACTACTGCATTCTAGAAATTCTTATTTTTTAGATAGGTTCTTGTTTTCTCTTCTGTTCTCTGTCCATTTTATTAGAATCTCTTACAGAAAAACTTTTCACTTGTGACAAAGACCAATTTCTCATTCTCCCTTTATTTGATTATTCTTATAATCTTAAGTCCTTTTCTAAATGGTCACCTCCTATAGTCAGGTAGAGAGATAAGGACATCAACCTACCCGCAAAACCTTCCATTGATGTGTCCTGCTGATAAGATGTTCATGGACAAAAATGGGGCAAAAACTGATGGAGTGGACAACCGAAGATCGGCCCTATTGAGACTCAACCCCTAGGTCTATGGACCAACTTCTGACACTAATACTGTTACTCTGCTATAGACAGGATCCTGGTGTAACTCCTCTCTGACTCTCATGCTTGCCTTGGATCCCATTCCCCTAATTAGGCTGCCTTGTCTGGCCTCAGGGAGAGAGGTTATACCAAGTTCTGCTGCAACTTAATGTGACAGGCCAAGTTGGTCCCATGGGAGACTTCTCTCTTCTCTGAGGAGAAGGCAAGGGGAGAATGGGGGAAAGGTGTTTAGGGGGAGGAGACTAAGAGTAGGGGAGGGAAAGCTGCAATCAGCATGTAAAATGAAGGAATAAATAATTTATTAATAAGTCTTTTTTAGTCCTATGTCCACCACTTTGTGCTGTTTTAATTTATTTTTAATGCAACAGCTCTAAAAAAAAGTTTTAAACACCTTTTAGAATAAAAATCCCTTCTATGTAGCTAGTGGTATGTTTCAGTGGGTGGAGGTCTTGCTTCCAAGGCTGATAACCTAAGTTTCATGCCAGGGACCCACATGGTTGATGGGGAGAACCCACTCCTAAAAATGTTTTTTTTTTCACTTACATATGTACACTGTAGCACATGCATGCAATCAAGATAAATAAATAAATAAATAAATAAATAAGATGTAAAAATAACAATTACTATGTCACTCACTGATTACACACAGCTGTTGCATAGAAATTAAGATCAATTCTTACATAGACTCAAAAATTACACATGAGTTTATTTATAGCTGTTTTGTTTGTTTGTTTTTTATAGCCCAGAATTTGAGACTTGTGAAATGCCTCATGATGGGTAAATGATTAAACACTCCATGATGCATCCATGACTTGCAATCCTACCAATCAATAGAAAGGCGAGAGCTATTTATATGAACAATCTCAGTGAACCATGAAAGATGAAATAATGTTCACTGAATAAATTCAACCATAAGATCTCAACCACTAGCATTTGTGAAATACAGTAATTATAAACATAAGAAATTTACTGCTGACATCAGAATTTAGTGAGAGAATAGAGGGTAAATATACAGTGTGACAATAAAGTCATAGGCCCTGGAGATTTTTTGATGATGGTTAGGTTGAGAATCTTGATTGCGGTGGCAACATAAAATCATTCATGTAATAAAATAATGAAATTGTATAAGGCTATGCATACTGTGAAGAATGGAAAATAGCATGCATTAAAATGTGGAAATTTTAATGAACAAAGTGTTTTCACAAATATCACTTACTAGATTCCACAATGTAGCATAGCTATAAGTAATGATGCCAGCACAAGTTCCAATATGGTGCATAGAAATCCAGGATTTTGTGTGTGCCCTGTTATGTTTTGTCATTGATTTGGTATGGATTTTTTTTTTTGCTTGTCCCTGCCACCTTTTTGAATGATAATTTTTACTATGTTTGAATGCATAGTTAAAATATTATATTAGAAAGCTTCACAGTTAAGGGAATGCATTGAGGAGTCTTTATTTGGGGTTTAGAGTGATTGTAGAAGTATTACATCTATGTATATTTAACAAGCCAAAGACTTTTGCATTATCAGAGCAACCTGTGACTTTAGGAGGCTGAGACTAATAGCATGGTCTAAAATTTTGTTTGGTTATGACAAGTTACATTAATAAATTGCCACATAACATTTAAACTTTACGAAAGCAGAGTCTGGGAGCAAAAAGCTCGTTCCTGGTCTTCTCCAAGATTTCCTGAAATATGCTGGTCATCTCACCTGACACAAAGAAAAAGGAAAAGAGCAAGCAGCTGTGTGTAGTAGAAACATTGTGTTACTGAGAATAGCTGGAAGGCAGACTACTTCCGGCCGAGGTTTCCGTATTTTCACACTCATGATATGAGAATGCCTGCAGTGGGCAAGAGAATCCAAAAGACACCACATGGGAAGAATGCTCTGCATGGCCTGGAATTCTCGCTCAGGAATTTAAACAGTAATGTTTCAGTTGGACTTTGACAGTTGGTTTCTGCTGGATAATTGTTAGAACCAATTTAACGATGTTGGTTTACGTGGAAGTCCCATCTGGTGGGACACTCTTCTCCTCAGTAGGAAACCCCCAGTTGACTGACCCCTCAAGGCTGGGTTCCTGACTCACGTTATCCAGCACATTTTCTACATTGGATTTGATGATAGTTTGGTAGCTGCTGCTTCTCTTTATCCTCTACTTGCTACTGATCCTTTTACTTTTATATTCATTCATTAAATAAATTCATTCACTGAAAACCAAAAGCTCAATTGCTTTAGATCGTTATCTGGATTATTGAAAACAACATGTGGCACTTAATTTTCTGCTTTCATCTTGATTGAATCAAGAAACACCTAAGGATGGAAGGACCCAGAGCATTCAGGAGCCCCACAAGTAGACCATAAAGCTGGCAGATCTAGACCCAGAGAGTTCTGTACAAACTGTTGCACCAACCAGGGACAATGCATGCAGTGAACCTAGACTCCTCTTCAGACCTAGCCAATGGACAGCTCATTCTCCAGGGTTGTGGGGGGAGAGGGGACTGCCTCTGACATGAACTCTTATGCCCCTGATTTGATCACTTCCCCTTGGTGGAGAGGTGCTGCAGACACACAGAGGAAAGGGAAGTGGGCTATCTGGATGAGACCTGATAGGGTGTAGTCATCTGGTGCTGGAGGAGGTCCCCTTCTGTCACAGGTCTGGGGGAGGGGAAGAGGGCAAAGGAGGGAGGGAGGGTGGTAATGTGGGAATGGGAAAACATAAGCAAGGGTATATCATCTGAATGAATTATAATAAATTTTTAAAAATTAAAAAAAAAAACCTAAGACATTACTGAATGTTATCAGTGTGTGTGTGCATGTGTGTGTGTGTGTGTGTGTGCGTGCGTGTGCATGTGCGTGTGTGTGTGCGTGTGTGTGTGTGTGTGTAGGGGTTATCCAGAGATTATTAACTCAAAGATGAAGTTGAAACTTGCTTTCTTTCCCCTGGTTCCTGAGTAGTGGAAATATGAGGAAGCAGCTTCCCAATGCTGTGATTTACACCACACAGACTGCAGTCTTTTAATCGTGGTTCAAAAACCATCAGGCCTCACTTAAGTTGCCTCCTTTCAAATGTTTGCTGAAACAATGACAACAGTATGACCAATACGCTTTAAGATGGAAAACAGATTGCAGGAGAGAATGGGGTCTACCCCTGAGTGGAGACATGCCTTGGTCTCCTCACTTAACACCAGTTAGACTGTAAAATGATTAAATATATTTTTTAAAATTTAAAAACTTAAAAGAAAAGAAAGGGACCCCTGGGCCCAAATCTGCCTATCATATTGTTCTACTTGTAGATTTCTAGGACCCTCTGGATCCTTTTATTTTGCTGTTCTCCCATGCGTCTCTCATTTAGAGTCCCAATAGGATGCCTTCCCCTCTGTCCCAGTTTCCTGGTAAGTGAAGGCTTTCGTGGGACATGCCCCTTGGGCTAGTATGCAGATATAAGTGAGTATATACCATTTGATTCTTTCTGCTTCTGGGTTAACTCACTCATTATGATCATTTCTAGCTCAATCCATTTATCCACAAATTTCGGGAATTCCTTGTTTTTAATAGCTGAGTAGTATTCCATAGTGTATATGTACCTGGTAGCACTCAGAGGAAGGACAGCAAGTAGCCAAGAAGAGACTTGATACCCTATGAGAATATATAGGGGGACGTAATCCCCCTCAAGAACAGTCATAGGGGAGGGGAATAATGGGAAAATGGGGGGGGGGGAGGAATGGGAGGATACAAGGGATGGGATAAACATTGAGATGTAACAAGAATAAATTAATAAAAAAAAAGGAAAAAAAAAAAGAAAAGAAAAGAAAGGCAGACATTGAAGGAAGGGCAAACCAATGACTGGTCCAACTTGAGGTAATCCTCATGGGAGAGAGCCAGCCCCCAACACTATTAATGATGCCCTGGTATGCTTGCATACAGGAGTCTAGCATAGCTGTCTTCTGAACCATGCAACAGCTGATGGAAATAGATGCAGAGACCCACAGCAAAGAGCTCTGGGAGTTTGGGAGGAAAGTGAGAGGAAGGATTGGAAGAGCCAGAGAGGTCAAGGACACCACAAAAAGAGCTACAGAGTAAACTTAGCTGGATACATGAAGACTCACAGAAACAGAACCACCAACCAAACAGCATGCATGGGCCAGACCTAGTCCCCCTACACATATGTAGCAGATGTGCAACTTGGTCATCATGTGGATCTCCTAATAATGGGAGTAGGGGCTGTCTGTGAATCAATTGCCTACTTTTGGATTCCATTCCCCTAACTGGGTTGCCTTGTGTGGCCTCCGTGGGAGAGTATGAGCTTAGTCCTGCCACAACTTGAGGTGCCAGGGTTAGTTGGTACCCACTGTGGGTTTCCCTTTCTCTGAGGGGAAGGAAGCAAGGAGAGAAGGGGGTGTGAGGAAGTGGAGGAATGAGGGAGCTGGGATCAGGCTGTAAAGTGATTAAATAAATCAGTAAAAGAAAAAAAAAAAAAAAAAAAAAAAAAAGACTGACTCCAAATTCATTCACCTGGCCAAAGGAACACCCCTCAGGGAGACCAATGTACCTCAGGGTATCCTATAATGGAGAAGAAATAATTATCCTTTTAATGAGAAAATCTGTTTTCTTCAAAGAATCCCATACTCTGAGCAATGGCTCCAAGGCCATGGCTTAACTTTTCCTATTTCCTTTTTTTCTGACGTTTTCTTTGAGTTGCTGGCCAGAACCTAAGTACACTCTTTCTAGTCCTCTGAGATTTCTTATACTTTGTCTCAAGTGTCTATTCTTATCATTTGTCACTGCTGAATTCTATTCCTGCTTAATACAACCCTCATGGATTTTTGCTTTCTCAGCGTCATCCTTCTTCTACGGGCAGCTGCTGAGATTACTCTGGGCTTATTTTAAACTCTAATAAAGTTGTCTTTCAGTTTTCTCTTGACTCCATCCTTAAATTCTTTTATTAACTAGATTGAGTACCTCAAGAGAGGCCCTCTATTTCCTTGTTAACACCGGGACTTTAGTTATCATTGGATATGAGAATTTGGGTGAATGGCAAATGTGGACGTTTTCAGCTCTTGACAAAGAGGAGTATTTTAGTTTATTTCTTAAGTGCCTTTTCCTTCATCTCACTTTTAAATCTGCTCTAGAAGTGAAGCTCCTCTTCACCCTCCCCTCTCCACATCCACCACATCGGCTTTTTATATGTACAGCTACTGTATTTTGTTCTAAAACAAACAAATAAAAGTAAGAGAGGAGAGAGAATAGTGTTTATTTTGATTAAAGATGTCAATTAACCATTTGATGGCCTTTAAGCTAAGATCAAATGTAAAGATGCAAATTGAACCTGGTGTTATTTGCCAAATTATGCACCTTGATTGTACAGTCAAATCTACATATCTACTTTATGACACACACACACACGTACACACACACACACACACATACACACACACAGACACACACATGCACACACACACACACACGCACACACACACACATGCACACACACACATGTACACACACACACACGGGAGAAAGAATTATAATATATTCATATCAAAATCATCCTCAAGCACAGTAGTGTAGAGAAATTATTTATCTCAAAATAAGAAATTCCTCTTATAAGATGTTATATTCACACTCACATTCCAAATTTAGGGAAAATTTATATATATATATATATATTATTTCGGAGACAAGGGTTATAGACATCTAAAACAATTGTAATCTGAATTACCTCAAAGGTTTTGAGTAGGAAATGGTTAAGAGATGCAGGTGACAGATTGCTGGATTTACAAAGTAGTCAGGCTAGGATTCACGACTAAGTGGAGACTTAGACAATTTGGACAAAGATGAAGAAAATGAAGAACTTTGTTAAGTGGACCTGAGAGAAGACTTCAGGCCCTAAACTTTAAAAATAAAATAAAGACAGGGTTTTTGAGTGAGAAGATTAAAGTGCAGCTTAAACATTGAAGTAATCATTCAAAGGCCAGTCAGATAGTCTCCTCCGTGTACCAGGCAAAGTTTGGAAGGGACATTTAAATTGGGCATGATCATATATAGATGGTATTTAAAACTATGTGACTGGTTGGTATTTCCAAAGGAGTGAGAGTAGATAGAAATGTGAAAAGATTAAAGAACCAAAAAAACTCAGGTCTTAAATTAGAGAATTACTAATTTATAAAAAGTTCCCACAAGAGACAGAACTAATGATGGGCACAGAGGCTGCAGAAACAATGTCGTAGCCACAGGAAGAACACACAAGACCTTTCAGGCCAAGCTTCAACTACAACAGCTATGACCTGTTTCCAAAAGAAGCATGCCAGGCCTTCCTTATGAGCCCGCTTGAAAAACATGGGAATTTTAGGCTGAGAATTGGCCTGGTTTTATTGAGAACAGAGACATGATTTTGTCGTATAAGTTGAGTCTTGGCTTCTGACAGACTTTTAAACACTTACTAATACCATAAATAAACAATTCAGTTTATCCCTGCAACTCTCATCCAGATTCAAACTTTTAAGCAAATTAAAACCAACTTAAAATAAATATCTCACATGGACAGACACTGCCACTGAAGAAATACAATCTCAGTGATTTTGTTTCCTCTATCTTGCTTTAGAAATACATATTGTATTTGAATTAGATTTTCAACAACAGTAACAGATTTTAAGATGGAGGAATATGAACTTAGGGAACACAAAAATAATTTATGTATACTTCTCAACTAAACCAGTTTTCAGGGAAGCTTGGGAGAGTGTCCTTGCCTATTTTCCCAGAACACTACAGGCCATGGCAGAAGGATTCTGAGTTCAAATTGAAGAAACATGCATTCATTGCAGCATCTCATGCAATTTTCTCCCCCTATAGATAATAGTTCAGTGTATCATGTCTTAAATTATCTTCCCCCTCTTAAGTAGTTGTTTATTGGCAGTGGGCTGGAAGGGATGGCAGAATTAGTATTCACAGGCAACACCACACACCAGTCACGAAGGCAGCAAAAAGAGATTTTGAAACATGGTCTGTCTGTAGCAAACAAGTACCAAACTTAACCTCCTCATCTCTGGAGTACTAAGATATTATAAAAGTGGACTAAAATATACGATTTGAACATTTTTGTGTCTTCATAGATAATTATAGGTAAAACTAGAAACAAACGCTGAGAAAAAAGCCACAGAATATACACATAGTTATCACAGATAGTTTTTGAATGTTCAGTCATTGACAAAAAGGAAGTTAAAAACTAGAAAAGAAAAATCAAAAATAAGTCAAAATCTTAGCATCAGAGTATTTCTGACACGAGCAGATGTTAGAGTGAAAATATAGCTATGACATTTTAAAAAGCAAAACTGGGTTTAAGAGGACTCTATTTCAACGTAATAATAATATCTATATACAACACAGGAATACCTAGACTCACATTGAGTGAGGAAAAGGCCAAAACAATTTCTTAGAAAATCAAAAGCAAAGTAAAGGTTATAAATCATTCTTATTTAATGTAGTGTTTGAATTCTTAGAGGGCAACACATATGACATGACTGTAAAGAGAACTGTCCAGATTCTAGGAGAATGCACTTGATTTTTTACTAACTTTCAGGACACTGACAGGATACTAAATTGATAAACAAAAATTGGTGTAGGATTTTCATAACTTTCCAAACTGATCAATAATTTGTGAACTATAGTTAATGGTCTGTGAAAGGAGAGTCTGCCATCTGTGTTTTTACACAGCAGCTAAAGGAAGATGAAGAGCCTGTAGAACCCACCTTACCATCTACACCCTAACAATCCTCCCAGTCCCTCATTCTGGAAAAATAGAAGCAAGGCACTTAGAGCAAAGTTAGGTTGCCTGAAACCTTTGATTTTGAGATTTTCCCAGTTTTCTCTCTCAGACTTAGCCAGCAAAAAATTCCAGGAGTATATACCGCTTACATTTTGGTCCCTTGAGATATATTTCTGCAACCATTCATTTCTATGGAAGAGTTTTGTTCTAAGGTGACATTAGCTGAAACTAGAGGAAAAGTGTTATAATGAAGAAAATTATTTATGTAAAGTAGTCTCATGTCTGGAACTCTAAAAGTTGATTTATAGTATTTGATATAACATTTTGATTCTGGAAAGTAGGAGGTCACATTTGGAAACTAATTAATGCTATGTTCTACTGTTATTGCTGCTGCTGCTGCTGCTGCTGCTGCTGCTGCTGCTGATATTGCTTGCTGGCACTGCTTTACAATTTTGGAATGATCTTTCTTCAAATTAAATCACAGTAGAGAATGTGAGCTGTGTTTGGTGGTAAATAAATACCTGTGGATGAGACTGGAGGATTTGGAGTTACAGAGAAGGCTGGGCTCCAAAAGGAGACAGTGTCTCCAAAACAAACAACCAAGCAAACAAAACCCCCAAACACGAGAAAAGTGAATGCACAAAATTGACGAGTACAGATCTGTTCAGTTACATTTGGAAAATGCATCACACAGATGTACCTGTCACCAGGAAAACCATTAAGCTTTAGGTCATTTTTTTCCTTTCTTTTTAAATTTTTTTTATTAATTTATTCAGATTGCATCTCAATTGTTATCTAGACTTTAGGTCTTACACAGAACAGTTCGGACGCTTTGTGGGATATGCATTACAACAAGACAGTATTCTAAAACATAACAAAGATCTTTGATGAGATTAAAACCGGTATTTTTATTTGTCTATGTCATCACACCTAAAACAATTAAAATTTAGTTTATAAATTATCCGTCTCTGGAGAAAATGAGTTGTTAAAAAAAGTCAGTATTTTAAAAATTTAAGATAAAAATTATGGTACAGGAGAGACACAATCATAAGAACCAAGTTTGGCAAGTGACTAAAGCATCATGGTTAAGATAAGTTATGCGTTGCAGAAGGTCATCTGTATTTGCTGTGCTAATGTGATGGTCCAAGTACAAATGTTTTGTTTGTTTGGGTTTTTTTATCTAGTTTACGCAGAGATGGATAAGCTTAGGCCCCAGGCTTTGCTATGGATAGATGTGTGAAGGTCAGCAACTCTTCAGATCACATCAGTCTGAGACCATCTCTTTGTATGATCAAAAATACATTCCTCTGTCAATTACTTATTATTTGTTCAACAACTATATATTAGCCCAATATCTGTGAAGGTCTGCTAATTGTGAAATTTCTGAAGAAAAAAATTCAATCCATGACAAGAAGAGTTTTAACAACAACAAAAACAACAACAATAAAACTCACCAATTAAGTGGAAAAATGAAAATGTGATTTCACAGATGAAGAACATGGGGAAAGAGAATAGAGAATCTCAAGAAAGAAATGAAGCAGGGTCGTTGAGAAAAACAGCATGGACATGGTCACAATACAGCTGTAAAAAGACACCCCATGCAATGGGTGTAAACATCACAGTCTCAAATATGAATATTTAGGTGACTCTAATTTAGATGGAGCCACTGGTTAGTAATCCATCCAATTCATAAGAGAAACTTTTTAAAGATTAGTCTTTATTAGTGTTTGTCGATTTGAGAATATTATGAATTAATTCCGACTTTACAAGATGAGACACAAAACTTTGGAGATTGAAAAGTATGACTTTCAAGAGAACAGCTGTATGTCATTATTATAAGTGCATGCTTTTTTTTTTTTGGTCAACTTAACACAAACTTAGATCTAACTGTAAAGAAAGAATCTCAGCTAAAGAACTGACTTTATCACATTGGTTGATGGGCATGTCAGTCAATAAGGCTTTTTAATGATTGCTTATTGCTGTGAGAGGGCCTAGCCTCAGGTGGGCTGTACCATGCCTCAGAAGGTGAGTTGGGATGTGTAAGAAATGCTACCAAGAAAACTGTGGAGAGTAAGGCAGCAAGCAGCACTAATATACGTTTTATGCTTTGTTCCCTTCTGCTAGGTGCCAGTTTTCATGTTCCTCAAAGAAGAACTGAAAAAAAAATCACGATTAAAGAACCTTTTTCTACCTTGAGTTGTTTGGTCACGGATTTTGACACAACAGAAAAGGAAACTCGAAGATGTATGTATTTTATATTCATTCTGTGATGGCATATGATGTTTGCCTGCTGTAAACCAGAGGGCAGGTGATGTTTGTCCGCTACAGGGGTTCTGCCTGCTGTGGGTGCATGGTCTTTACTGGCTGATACACATCCTGGCACAGACTCTGAGAGAAGATAAACATGAGCCCCAAAGCAGAGGCTTCGGTTTTAGCTTTTGCTTCACTTCACGTCGCTTGGCTGTTAATTGCTCCACGTTCAGATGCTTCCGGAGAGAAAAGCCGCAGAGGTTCTGGGTTCCAGCTGTTGTGGTTGTGGTACGTATTCTGAATTTCTGGTTTGCTTTTTAACAGGCATTCTGGAATCCTCACAAAGAAGAGTGGAATCGTCCCAAGTAACTTCATCTAGAAAAGGTCTACTTCTCCTGCCCTACTAACCTTCTTTCTCACCTACCTATGGTTTTGAGGGGAATTAGAGTCATTAACACCAAATAACGTAAGTTTTAAAAAGATCAAAGCATATATATATATAATATTCATAAATGTATATTAAAATATAATGTATACTATACATGAAGTATACACCTGAGATGTAGATATGAAATATATACGTGTGTGTGTGTGTGTGTGTGTGTGTGTGTGTGTGTGTGTGTGTGTAAGGAGGAGGAGGAGGAGTAATAGTAAACAGTAGTAAAATCACTAGCCAGGGTGACAGAGTAAGACAGAGCTCTGGACTTCATAAAATGATAAACATTTACATTTAGAATACTGTGGGGATCAGTTACGGTTATTTATAGAGTTCTTACCAGACTTGCTCAACATTCTCAATCATGTTTCCAGAATTTCAAAACAATAATAATTTTTAAAAGAATGCTGCCTACTTTCTTGTTTTAAAAATTAAAAGCACTTGAAAAGACAGAAGTTTGATATTGTGTATGTGGTTATATGATGGGAGATCAAAATCACGTCCCCAGTTTTAATTAAACCGTCAAACAATTCATTTTTAATAAAAGTTTCCTTTAAATTCAAAGGAATATATAAGTCTTGGGAAACAGATACTTTACTGCATGTTAAGTAAGTCTGTAGATCAATATTTCTTTCTTATCATCTAATCAACTGTGAAGACAAGTGTTTTATAGTTTTATTTTATTGAATAATCAGCAGGTAACACTTTTGTTCCTGTTATTGCTGTTCTTACAACTGCTTCACGAGAAAATAAAAATCACAAAACAAGAAATATGCAAACAACTTATACTGCATTGTACATTTCTTTTGTTTCATCTACCGTATATTTGGCCTACAGTTATTTTTACCAATGCATTCCGAGAATATAGAAACATTTCTCAGATAACTAACATTAAATAATAAAACAAAATACGTTTAAGGAAAAGAAGATCCTATTTAATTCTGAATTTAAAGTATGATAGAATCCTCAATGTCTTATACATTTTGTTTTGATTTCTACTGCTTCCTGTTCCTCATCCCCTTAAGACAGCAGGAGCAGAAATCCAGGCAAAAGACAAATGAATAACCTAAAGCTATCTATTACGACACCACATTCCAATACCATAGAAAGTGAAGCTGTTTCATATTTGTAAAGGAGAAATGACTTCAAGTGTTTTGAGCTAGTTTATTTTTTCATTGTGTCCATTACCACATGGAAAAGAAATGCATTCTTACTGGCAGGACACAGTCACCAAGTGAAGAATCAATAAATATGTGAAGCAATTCAGAATGCCTCAGCAGACCTCTCAGGCCCTTTGCATTTCTCCTCACAAGGCATCTTTTCAAATCGGATCTGTTCCTTTGTAGGGTAGGGAATCTTCTCATTAATATGCAAGGGGCACCACATGGTTGCTCATCTGTGGGGGTCAGTTTCGAATCACTGATCAGGGATGAAATTGAGTTGAAGTTTAGCCAAATAGCCAACAACATGACCTTCAAACCTGTCGTGGCTGGCTGATGGGCAGCTCTAGAGAATTTAATTTGCTTTAGAGCTTGTATTCCACATTTATGTCTGACTTTTAGACAAATTTGCTTCTTTTATTGGCCATTGCTTTTCTGATATTTAAGTGTTTTTTTCCTGGTGTTAAGAAACTTCGATCAAATAATTGACTCATCAATGCAATTTATGTTAAAAGCATTTTCTCTTTCGTGATGAAGGAAATTTATCTATATCGTCCTCCTGATAAAATCTGACAACAATTAAATTTGTATAGTATTTTTTACATTAGTAGTTAAAAATAAAAACAAACAAATGAAAAAGAAAGTCAAAGTATATAAAAACTAGCATCAGTGACCTTTAAAAAAATAATTAAATTTGGTTAAATATGTACATTGTCAAAGTACACCAGAAATAACATTTCCATATCAATGTATTTGCTTTCCAATCTTCACTATTTGAGGAGCAGATTATGAAATGTCTTAAGGCATAAGAAAGCTGTTATCTTTTTATATGCCTGAAAAAGAACATTTTTATTCTTATACAATTTAAAAGAATGATTCCATGCAGCATGATTCCACTATAAGTTTTGTATTAGATGTTTTACCTGTACCTGTAGCACAGTTCTGATGCTCTTACATAAAGAGCTCATCGGAATTGTCAACGCGTCCTTTTATTCACTTCCTTATCCTCAACTCAGTAATAGCTAAGGTTCAACAACTGTGGAAAAACTCAGTAGATGATCTTTGAAGCTAAGACTTTCTCCTTAATTGAATACTTCTGTATGTTTCTTTGTCATATGTTATTGTAGTCCATTTGGGGTTGAAGACATTTCCTACTTCCTAGAATCGGTTACTATTCTATAGAAAAATGTACTTACCAATAAGGAAGAATATTCTGGAACATTGCAATGAGTTTAGGGGCTAAAGTAGTGGTAACTTGCATTGACAGAACTAGTTCACTATCAATTCCAAATACATCAAAGCAAGTAGGAATGTACAGCAAGAGGTAGAGAAACCGTTAATGGATGGAAATCTGGCTAATTCTATATGGTAATATACCTTTAAAAGACCAGAGTGTTTGAACTGCTGCTGGGGGGAGCCTCTCAGAGAACAACTCTGCTAGGCTACTATCTGCAAGCATAACAGAGTATCAGTAATAGTGTCAGGTGTTGCTGAGACTCACAGCCAAACATTGGATGAAGCATAGAGAATCTTGTGGAAAAGTGGGGGGAAGGAGAATAGGATCTGGAGGTGACAGGAGATCCATAAGAAGGCCAACAGAGAAAACTAACCAGGGCCCAACGTGCTTGCAACAACAAAGAACCATGCGTGGAGTAGACTTAGGCCCTCTGCCGGATGTAGGCAGTGGGTAGCTCAGGCTTCATGTGAGTCCTAAAGTAAGGGTAGTTGGTGCTATCTCTGATGTGGATGCGGTCACCAGCTTTTTGATCACCCTGGTAGGGCTGTTTAGCTAGGCCATGGGGGAAGAGGTCATGCTCAGTCCTGACGTGACTTGATGAACAGGGGTAGGAAGGGGGGCTCCCCTTTTCTGAGGAACAGGGGAGGAGGATACGGGACAGGTAGAGAGAGTCCAAATGGGAGGAGAGGATGGAAGGGGGTATGACCAGGATGTAAAGTAAATTAATAAATAATAATAAAAACACCAGAACGCTTAAGCACCATATGCAATGCTGATGACCTGGTTGCACAAATCAGAATAATTTTTAACCCTACATCAAAGATGGGCCTTCTAACTACATTGGATTTCATTTATTTACTTATTATTTAACTTTAATTTATTTCATTTATAGGCTTAAAAATTCTTTCAAATAGAATCACATCACATACACAAATTAACAAACACAAAGTATAAACATCGCAGAGGACTTTTATGCAGTTAGAGTAGCCAGAGGAAACAGAAGCCATGCAACCTTCATAAGGAAGAACACAGGTGTATGTGGAGCATGCAGGCATCTGAGTCAAGTTCAGATAAGCAACGAATCTTCCACATAGGAATCATGGGAAGTAATGAGAATAGCTAAATCAACTATGATTTAAGAGGGTGTTCTTGGTTACAAGAGATACAACTTTGATTCCCATTGCACTAGTTAAGTGATCCTAAATGAAAATCAGTGTGTTGCGGCAACTAATTCTCTTACACCATCCAGGAAAATGAGTTATGTAGGGTTATGAAGTATATGTGATATCATATGCTGTCACAATTATAAATGTCTTAAGGATATTTACTTGGTTCTATTTCCTAGATCTAAACCTAAATTTTGCTAACCTATCTTTTTTAGATTCATTTTTATTTGGTATTTATGGGCATTTTCTTGTGCATATGTTTGTGTACCAGTTGCATGCTAATGTTTGTGGGGGTCAGAAGGAGTCAGATACCATGGAACCGAAATCACAGATATTTTTGAGCCTCCACATGGGTGCTCTGAACCAGTCCTGGATCCTCTGCAAAAGCAGCAAGTGATCTTACTCACTGAGCTGTCAATCTCAGCCAGGCTAAAAAATTTATATGATGAGAATTAAATGCAAGGTGTTCTTTGGCAAGGTGACATTTGTTAATTTTTTTGTCTACGTGCTTGCAGATCCACATCTAAAATTTTAAAATCTGCCTCTGAACATACAAACCTACGTCAGCTTACCAAGCTGTAACAATGCTGAGTCCTAGAACAGACCACTGTCTCACTCCTGGGACACTGCGATGACCTCCTCTGGCCTGATCTTCTGGATTCTGGGCTTCATTATTTTTGTTCTCATTTATGTGTGTGTGTGTGTGTGTGTGTGTGTGTGTGTGTGTGTGTGTGTGTGTCTGTGTGTGTGTGTGTGTGTGTGTGTGTGTGTGTGTGTCTTTTTGTGTGTGTCTGTGTGTGTGTCTGTGTGTGTCTGTGTGTATGTGTGTCTGTGTCTGTGTGTGTGTCTGTGTGTGTCTGTGTGTATGTGTGTCTGTGTCTGTGTGTGTGTCTGTGTGTGTGTGTCTGTGTGTGTGTCTGTGTGTGTGTGTCTGTGTGTGTGTGTCTGTGTGTGTGGATCTGTGTCTGTGTGTATGTTTGTGTCTGTGTCTATGTGTGTGTCTGTGTGTACAGCTATGTGCAAATGAGTCCAGAAGAGGTCATGAGATAATCTGGAACTGTAGTTACATGCAAATATAAAAGCCATAATGTGGAGCTAGGGACCAAAGTCTGGTCCTCCTGAAAAATAACACAGGTTCTTGAACATGGAATACTTGTTCCAGCCTCTGGATTTTACTCTTTAAGTGGCATCTCTTCTCAATACAAAAGTCAAATAACACTGCCAAAATACATTAATTTGTTTTATTTTCTGGTAAAACACTCTGATTTGCATTTTATTTTTAAGAATGCATAATTAGGAGCTGAAAAATGGCTGTGCGAATATGATATTTGTGTGCAATCCTGAGAAATAGATTCAGAGACTAAGAAGAACCTACAGAAAGCCTAGGTAAGCGTGGAAGACACCTGCGATCTAGCACCTAAAACAGATTTGCAGTGCTAATTGCCCAGCTAAATGAGTTATAATTGGAGCGTTCCAGGTTAAGTGATATTCTGCTTAGCTGAATGAAGCAATGAGTACCTGTGAATACATCCACACATACAAGACAGAGGTGGAGATGTAGTGCTCCTGGATATACAAATACACATTTACACACATACACACCTTATACATATATACATGAAAAGAATGAATATTTTATGATGTATTTTAAATGCTATTACTTACTAATTTTAGCAAACAATTGTATTGTCAAAGCATTTACAGCATGTATTTATCACATCATAATTTTTATTATTTGTTGTCACATTTTATATTTCTTAAAGCATATTATACTGTCACTGTACCATTAATAATCTATGAAATTTAGGCAATGTCCTTTACATACCAGCATTATCCCTTATGTTCTCTCCCCACTCCCTAGACTCCAGGACCACTTTTTAATCATCTTCCACACTTTAATATCCACGCCTTTCTTAGCCTATTCTTTGCAACAGAACTTTTTTTCTAACTATAGCTGTCATCAATCTATCACTTACTTTGAGTACATGATTTATAAAACATAAATATACTTGTCAGTAACTTTTACTCTCATTGCTCCATATAAATTACAACTAATATCATTACCTGATGACCTTTATATCATCTATTATTTTGTACAACACTGTGTATTTATAGTGCATACATTTCTGATGCTTGCTTAATATTCACTACTAAATATAACCTATAAAAAGGTGATGGCTTCTGCCTTTCATACTAGGTACTTGTTTCTACAGTAAACATAAAACTAATACTTATTGCACTAAGCTGTACTCACCACTGAAATATTCAGCCAGTCGTGAGAATAAGCACCACAGGGACAAACTACGAGTTAAGGAAAAACAGCCACTGGCTCCACTCCCAGTTCACCAAGAGATATCTACTCTCTAACAAAGAAATAAGACATGAAAATTATATATTATCTAGTGTTAAGAATACTTAGATTAATCACATTAGGCTAGAAATATAAGAAGGACAATTCTCAAAAACAAAATTAAAAGAACAAACTTTCATCTTACATTTAAATTTTCCTCCTTCTAATCTCTGAAATAACTCATATTCTTTGAAATAGATATATCATGTCTGATAATTTAATGTCAAATCATATATATTCATTCAACTGGGCGAAATATTCTGTAAAACATGCAAAATGTAAAGCATTATTCCCATTACTGACATGTTCCTCATAATCCTTCCAATTGGAGAGCTAGTGACATATCAACAAAATCAGAAATAAAAATGGAGACCTAACAACAGACACCTCAGAAATCCAAAGAGTTTTTTTTGGTCTTCAAAAGCCTACTTGCCACAAAATCTAAAAATCTAAATGAAATGGACAATTTTCTCGATATCAACCAGTTACCAACGTTGATCAAGATTAGGTAAACAAATTAAATACTCCTGTATCTCCTGTGGAAATAGAAGCAGTCGTCAAGATCTTCCTACCTCCCCTGAAAAAAGGTAAGGGCCAAATGGATTCAGTGCAGAATTCTACCAGACCCTCGGAGAAGAGTAATGCCAATACTCTTTAAACTATCGTATAAAGTAAAAACAGAAGGAACATTACCAAATTAATTCTGTAAGGTCACAATCACCTTAATCCCTAAACCACACAGAGATCAAACAAAGAAAGAGAATTACAGACCAATTTCCCTTAAGAAATTTGATGCAAAAATACTCAAAATACTCACAAACAGAATCCAGAACACATCAAAAATAGCATTCACCATGACCGAGCAGGCTTCATCCCAGGCATGAAGGAGCAGTTCAACATGTGCAAATCCATCAATGTAATTCACTGTGCAAACAAACTGAAAGTGGCGAAAAAAAAAAAAAACCCCACATTATCATCTCCTTAAACACTGAAAATGCATTTGACAAAATCCAATGTCCAATCATGTTAAAAGTCTTGGAGAGACTAGCAATACAAGGCACTTACCTAAACATAGTAGGGGCAATATACAGCAAGCCTCTAGCTCACATAAAACTAAGTGGAGAGAAAATTAAATCTATTCCCCTGAAATCATGGAGAGGACAAGCCTGTCCACCCTTTCTGTGTCTCTACAATATAGTGCTTTAATCCTCGCTACAGCAGTAAGACAACAAAAGGAGATCAAAGGGATAAAAAGTAGAAAGGGAGAAGTAACAGCATCACTATTCACAGATGAAGTGATTGGTACATAAGTAACCAAAACTTCCACCAAAGAACACCTACAGCTGATAAAAATGTTCAGCCAATTGGCTAGATAAAAGAATAATTTTTAAAAATCTATAGCCCTCTTGTATACAAATAAAAAAAAAAAAGGCTGAGAAAGGAATGAGGAAAACTACACCCTTTCACAATAGCCACAAATAATATGAAATATGTTGGTATAAGTCTAACCAAGCAAGTGAAAGACTTGTATGAAAAATAAACTTCAAGTATCTGTAGAAAGAAATTGAAGTAGGTATCAGAAGACGGAACAATCTCCCTTGTTCATTGATAGGTAGGATTAACATAGTAAAATACCTATGGACACTTCATTTTTGACAAAGAAGCCAAATTCATACAATGGAAAAAAGAGAGCGTCTTCAACAAATGGTGCTGGTCTAACTGGTGTCTACTTGTAGAAAACACAAATAGACCCATATTTATCACCCTGCACAAAACTAAAGTCCAAGTGGATTAGAGATCTCAACCTAAAACCAGACACACTAAATATGTTAGAAGAAAAAGTGGGGAAGAGCCTTGAGTTCATTGGCACAGGAGACAACTTCCTGAACAAAACACCAACAGCTCAGCCTCTAAGATCAACAGTGTATAAGTGGGACCCCATGAAACAAAAAGCTTCTGTAAGACAAACAACATTGTCAACAGAACAAAATGACAGCCTACAGACTGGGAAAAGATCTTCACCAAGCCTACATGTGACTGGGGGCTAATATCCAAATATAAACATCTCAAGAAATTAAATATCACCAAATGAAATAATCCAATTTAAAAATGAGGTACAGAATGACAGAGAATTTTTTTTTGTTTTGACTTATATTTTTCTTTTTTTTTCTTTTTTTTTCTTTTTTTTTTTTATTAATTTATTCTTGTTACATCTCAATGTTTATCCCATCCCTTGTATCCTTCCATTCCTCCCCCCCCCCATTTTCCCATTATTCCCCTCCCCTATGACTGTTCCTGAGGGGGATTACGTCCCCCTATATGTTCTCATAGGGTATCAAGTCTCTTCTTGGCTACTTGCTGTCAGACAAGGAATATTGAATGGCTGAGAAACATTTAAAGAAATGTTCAGCATCCCTAGTCATCAGGAAATGCAAATCAAAACAACTCTGAGATTCCATCTTACACCTATCAGAATGGCTAAGATCAACAACTCAAGTGACAGCACAAGCTAGCAAGGAAGTGAAGAAAGGGGAACACAACACTCCTCCATTGCTGGTGTGAAAGCAAACTTGTACAATTGAGTTGGAAATCAACCTTGTGCTTTCTCAGAAAATTGGGAATAGTGCTACCCTAAGAACCAACTATATCACTCCTGGGCATACCCCAAGATGTTCCCCCATACAAAAAAGGATATTTGCTCAACTATTTTCAGAGCAGCTTTACTCATAATAGCCAGAATCTGGACACAACCTAGATGTCCCTCAACTGAAAAATGGATAAAGAAAGTGTGGTACATTTGCACAATAGAATACTACTCAGCTATTAAAAGCAAAGAATTCTTGAAATTTACAGGAAAATGGATGGAATATAATAAAGATCATCCTGATTGAGGTAACCCAGATCTACAGAGACAGGCATGGTATATACTCAAGTGGATATTAGCCACATAATACAGGCTAATCACATTGCAATTCAGAGGCCTAAAGAAGCTAAATAACAAAGAGGGAGCTAGGGAGGATGCTTAATTCTCGTTGAGGAGGGCAAATAGGAAAGACACCAGAAGCAGCTGAAGAGAAGGAACAGGACAGGGGACCAGCAGGAGATAGAATCAGATGCTGAGACTTACAGCCAAACTTTATGGTGGAGGGCAGAATGTCTTATGGAAAAATTGGGGATAGAAGGACCTAGAGGGGACAGGAGCTCCACAAGGAGACCAGTGGAGCCAACAAATTCAGGCAGGGCGTGGACCGCAGAGACTGACCCAAAGTCATGCATAGTGAGGACCTTGAACCTCTGCTCAAAGGTAACAAACTGGCAACACAGTTTCTTGTGGGGAGTAGGGACTATTTCTGACGTGGACTATGGTGCCCACTTTTTGATCAATTCCCCCTGGCAGGGTGGCCTTGCCATTCCATAGAGGAAAAGGATACAGGCAATCCAGATGAGACTTGATAGCCTGAGGGCAGGTGTTAGGTGAAGACAGCTCCCCCTTTCTGAGGACTATGGAGAGGGAGGGGGATGAATGAGGAAGAATGGGATGCAGGGGTGAGAAGGGAGGGGGCTACAATCGGGATGTAAAGTGAGCAAACTTATAAAAGATAAAAAGAATAAAAACAAAACAAAAAGTACAGAAGCACAGAAAAAAAAAAAGAAAGCCATTGTTAAATGCATCTTACATGATCTAATATCACAATAGATGTACATTGATTTATTACGTGACTAAAACTACAATCTAAAAGTAATTGAGACCATGGAAAAATGAATTGTGAGTTTACAGAGAACATATAATAATCAAATAAACTAAAAATATCTAATATACATCCATCCTCATTCGTCTCATTTTTTAAAAATTCTTTTCCAATTGCTGACACTTTATCTTGAAAAGTCTGTGTGGTTATTCCTCTTTATTGGACCAGATGTCCAAACTTTTCACAGGCTTAGTTGTTTGTTCCTGAAAGAGATAAAAGCAATTATTCTATCTGTCACGTTTTGTTGTTCACTTGCAACATAATAGTCTAAGTCAGTGAACTCAATAATGCATTGTATTCACCGAAGTGAACCTACTTCATTTCTCAGAAGGTTCTACTGTTGCTCACATGTATCCTCAACCCAAGGATAAATATAAAGAAAGAAACAACATATGAGAATAAAGTAAGCATTTCCCTGGGCTTTTCCACTCATGTGCTTTGCTATATGACAATATGTTAAATAAGCATATCTTCTGGCTTTAAGAATAACAATGTAACCAAAAACCTTCCAGATCCCCTCACTTACAGGAAATGGGGGGTCGTTCTCTTAAAGCTTTGCCCAGTTGATTTCGGATAAATAATACCTTTGAGGGCCTCAAATAAAACTGGGGAAATGGTTAAACAAGCTGGGAATCACATTTGTGGTCCAGTTTCTAAATGTTGAGAAATTCCAGGCTTTATTAGGGTCCTGTGTGGGACAGTCTGTAATGCTTGACCAATTGGGATTGGAAGCTTTCTTCCAAGATGTCTTGTTCTGACGAGGAGCAGCAGCTGAAGCACTTGGCCATGAAACATGAAGGGTATAGGATATCAGTGTCTAGCACGCTGAGAGGAATGAATCCTGTTAGGTCTGATCCAATGTCACTGCCCAGTTCTTTTGTTCTGAAAATGTATGAGCTATTCAGGGTTATTTTCAATGGGAGAAGGTTATAAGTTATTGGTCTTATGTAGCGAGAGAACAAGGTTGGGTGCAGGAATGTCCCTCTTTTCCATTATCTTCCATTCTTAGGTATGAAGATAGGAGTGAGATAGGAGTGAAAAGAAAGAAGAGAGAATAAAAAAAGATATAGGGAAGAAAGAATAAAAAGTAGACTAGGGAAACTACTCCTCAATTCAATGCCTTAATTGTTACTCAAAAGGTTATTTTTAATTCACTGGTATAGAACTTTGTATATAGATGCAAAATAAGTTTAAATTTTAGATATAGTGATATAGGATTCAATTTTAAAATTATTCTTCACACACACACATATATTTCTACTCTAATATGAGGTATTGAACCCATATAACTCAATTATAATACAGAGTTTACCTCCAATACTTTGAAAGTGCTATTGCAGACTGTTTAGGATAAATAAGTTATACCAGTTAATTGTTGGTTGATCAAATCATGGTCATATCAATTACTAGTCTACTTTTATCACAAGAATATATATCCTAGGTATAACAGATAGATATGATTCTATAGAAAGATAAGGTAAAATAGATAAGGTCTTCAAAAACCTCAGAGACATACAGAATATGGCATTTAAAGTTGTTTTTATTATTTTAAATATTCACTGACTATGAAACAGGTTAGCTCCTGGCAACACCCAGCATATCTCAAAGAGGATGATGAGCATCAAAGAACCTCCTCATGGAGATGGCTTCAAGTGTGTCAAACAAGCCAATGGGCAAAATGTCCTTGTTTCCAGCACAGACAGAATTCTGCCTAAAAATGGGCTAGTTTGGATGCAGCCAGAGTTAACGGCCAAACTCTGCCAAGACACGGTAAGCAAGTCCTCCATAATTCTTACCTCACAAATACGTCTGTCAGATATATTGGCCAGAAGGTTGACGATGATGCTCCAATGTTATAGAGAGTTTTGGGTGACTGCTCAGGTAGCAAACTATCTCTTTCATCTTCTCACTTGGGAAGCTGCTAACCTTCACCCCCTTGATACTCAAGTAATTAATTTGATTCCTTCTCAATCTTTGATGGAGTTGAAGACCAGATAATTTAGTTTTACAGTTAATCTTAGTTGTGTAGGTGTTAAGATGTTTTTAGGTCTAGATAAATATTTTAATTTGATAATGATGAGATATGATGGAGATTGATTTACATTCAGAATTTTAGACACACCAAGATAGGAAAGATATTCTCTTCAAGTCTGCCAAATACAAATATCCAAAACACTCGGAATGTAACATTTATATAATTCCTGATTGTTTCATGATTCTTCTTGTTGTAGGGAGATTATTGTATGTATGCGCAGTAGTATAAATGTACATGTAAAAAATTATTCAATAGAGAAAAGAATAGCAAAGTACATTAATGTAAGAGGTGGAAGTGAACATGATTCAATATTCAAAATATGAGTGTGACCTCATAGAAGTACCGTTTTTGTTATCATCAAAATACAGTGCTAAAGTTATTTTTCATGAAAAAGAGTTTGTAAATTGCAACTTTACTTTTAAATTTTTCAGCAAAAATGAATATTTTTCTTAATCCTTCTCAAGGTAACTTGTCATTTGAAAACACAAGCTGCTAATATATAGTCCAGATGGAAGTAGGCATACTATATAGAGGGAATAATGGTGATGTCATAGCAGTCAATGCTGTTACTATTAGCATGGTTATACAATTTATTATTATTATTATTATTATTATTATTATTATTATTATTATTATTATTATTATTATTTTGAGATAGAATCTGACTATATAGTCTTCTTTGGGTGGTAACTCTCTGTTGACCAGCCTAGATCTCAGACATCCACCTACCTCACCCCCCACCAGTGCTGAAGTGAAAACAATGCCTTATCCTTTCCGCTGTAACGCATTTTAAAGAGCAGAACAACACTTCTGAGACTTCTCTCTTAGTCATTTGTTTTTGTTCTTATTTTTTGTTTTTGTTTATGCCCTTGCATCTAGCCAAGGAAATAATTGCAAAGCAAATGATCTTCTAGGGTAGTTTTCAATAGTACATACATCTGTTCAGTATGCTCGCTCCTAAAATAATAGTTTTTCATCTGATGCATTAGCACTTTCTCAGACCATTCTGTTTGATCTCCTGACATCTCTGATATTCTGACATGGTTTCTATGATAATTCATTTTAGAAATTATAGTTTTGTTTGCATTTCTCCATTCTCCTATTTCATTAGAAAAGAGAAAAACATTCCTTAAAATGTCAAATTTAACATTATTTTCATAGCTTTTGATAAAATGATGGACACATATTAACAATTGAATATATGTCTGTTAAAGAGAAGAAATTGCTTTCCTTTCTTAAATATATTCATCTTTATTTTTGAAGTTAGATTAGACCATATTTGTATTACTCATCTTTCTGCATTTGGATAGCTCTAATCCAAAAAGTCCTTGTTTAGAATTACTTTCATTTTTCTGATTTTCACCAAGTACGGAGAGTTCCAAACAAATTACTATGGCAAGCTCTTATATTCTGACACAAGTAAAATGTTCTTTCTACAGGAGGCCATTTCTAAACTCATCAGCTCTTTAATTGAATGATTTTGAGAACATCTTAAAAAGTGGTGAGATCATAAAAGGAATATGTGCAGTAAGACTACTTTTTTAATATCTCAATCTGTCAGCCCTTCATCTCAACACATATGTTTTGGAGTGCAATAAAACAAGATGAAAGAAGACAATTGAGAGTATTAAAAATGTGTTCAGTCATTGTGTTGTCTGAGCATGAGGGTGATTATCTTAGAATCTGCTGTAACAGAAATCTATAATAGGAAAGAGCTTCACAGGAGTGAAAATGTGCTAGGATTGCACATATTAAGCAGGTATCTACATGAAATAAAAATGTACATTGTTAAATTCTATATGTGAAAATATTTACAGTACTGTGATGTTTAAAATCAATATTATAACAAGTCATACAAGTTATACAGAAATAACCCCATAACACAGTAACATCAAGTGTTCCTATGTGTGTGCGTATGTGTATACACACATATAAGCAACAGCTAACACAGTAACATCATGTGTTCCTATGTGTGTGCGTATGTGTATACACACATATAAGCAACAGCATAATTCGGTAACAAGTATGGCGTCATCCAACATAAAATAAGTGTAAATGTTAGGTAATGAGGAAGAGCTGAGTGCAGGTAGTGGACACTTGACTCAAGACTAATTTTTTTTCTAGTATTAACTCTGTCTTTGACTTTTTGGTGATAGATATCTATGAATTCAATAGCGAAAGTATAAAATTCAATGTGAAGGTGAAAATTTTCACAATACCTATTATAATCATATACAATTTCAATGATATATGCCAACTTTCAGCCTGGTTAATTATAGTGCATGGTATATTATCTTTAAAAATTTTATAATAGAGTCTTGATAAAAGCAGCCACACTAGAGTTAAAAAGTATTGATTATAAATAAGTTTTCTAATATGTGCTGAGACATTAGTAATGGTAAAATGCTAATAAGCACTTTATAAATACACAATTTATGATAGATTTTTGCCTTAATCTTTTAGAGTGTATGGCTAAATGTGTAGTGGCTACTTATTCTGGTGTCACACAGTGAACTATTTTCAGTCAAATGCCATCTCTTACATATATATCAAAATCAAAGTCTCTCAGTATGTCATCCACACTATTAAGATGAAAAATAATTCTTCTCACGTCTCTGATAAGTTTGAAGATTAAATAATTTAGTTTCACAATTAAGCATTGTTGTTTATGGGTTAAGATTTTTTTTTAGGTGTAGATAGATGTTTTAAATTGATAGAGATGAGATAGGATAGATATTGATTTACATTCAGAATTTTAGACTCACCAAGATAGGAAAATGTTTTCTTCAATGTTGCCAGATACAAATAGCCAAAGCACTATAAATGTAACATTAATATAATTCCTGGATATTTTATGGTTCTTCTTGCTGTATGTAGTTTATTTTATATATGTATAATAAAATAAGGGTATATGTTAACAAATAAAAAGTATTATTAAATATTATTCAAACCAAAATTTATAGCTAATGAAAATTCAAATATTTAACCATACTGTCACAGTACTGCATCTACTGTTGTGATAAAATATTGTGACAAAGTACAACTTGGAATGCAATGGGTTTATTCTTGTTACATGACCTAATCATAGCCCATCAAGAACGGAAATCGGGGCAGGAATCTAGAGGGAGGACCTGAAGCACAGGCTACTGAAGAACCCTGCTTGGTAATGTGCTGTCCACGGCTCTCTCAACTTGCTGTTCAGTACGCAGAAGGATCACTTTCCAAGGAGGGACCACTCATACTGGGATGTAACCTCTCACATCAATCATTAATCAAGAAAATTTCCCCACAATCTGATTGAATCATTTTCTTAATGGATGTTTCATTTCGCCAGATGACTCAAACTTGTGCTGACAAAATCAATCAAATATCTAAATTTATATTTATATATTATATATGGTAGTATGTATGTTTATACATGGACATCACTATGCATTTTAAGGCTAATATGTGTTTCTTACTTGAACATGTAGTTGATGGTCTAAATGATTTTGACAGACAAACTTGTCTATTTCTGCATTTTTTGTTTGTCTTAATTCTAAGGATAGCTCACTGTTCATATACACGATTGACACAGACTTTACAATGGAATGCTTTTACCTACTGTCTCAGTATTTCACAAAAGTGTGTTTTTAAAAATTACTTCATACGTAAATAGAAAAATTATGTTAAAAAATAATCAATCCCATTTCATTTTGTGACCCTCTTTAATGAAAAGTACCAGTACGAAACAATTAGTGTCAGTTTAAAGTTTAATTTACTATCATTCTTAGCAAAAGTAAGACATAGGTATCATTGTGCAATATCCAGAAATAACAGACAAATAAGGAGGATTTTATCGTGTTGCTAAAATTATTTGGAGTTTTGTGTTTATGTTATTATGATCATGCAAGAATATTAAGGTATAAAATTAAGATGTAAAATAGTTACATCTATTCTAATTATTTGAAAACTTGTACCTATATATGTGTGTATATGTATACATACACACACACACAAACACACACACACATATATATATAATTTTAGGTGCAATGAACTTTATTGATTGTATTCAAGAGAGCAAGGCTCCCTGAGTCCCTCCTGTTATTCTAGGGGTCTAAGTTGGCAACTGTGAAGAGAGATGATCAGTGTCAGGGTCTGAGTTTAAACAGGGACTCCTCAGAAACCGAGGGCATCTCTCTTGCTCTTGTGTCCTTGCTGGGGTGGGTGATCCAAGACTTCCTACTCTTTGGAGGCCATGTAGGCCATGAGGTCCTCCATCCTGAGTGAACACTTCTCGTGATTCACACCCATCACAATCACAAGGGCATTGGCAGAAGGGGAGGAGATGATGACCTTTTGGCCCCACCCTTCAAGTGGGCCCCTCATTCTCCATGGTAGTGAAGACACTAGGAGACACCACAACATACTCAGCACCAGCATCAGCCCATTTGATGTTAGTGGGATCTCACTCCTGGAAGATGGTGATGGGCTTCCTGTTCTCAGCCTTGATTGTGCTATTGAAGTTTTCATGAATAGAGCCATACTGGAACATGTAGATCATGTAAATGAGGTCAATTAAGGGGTCGTTGATGGTAATAATCTCCACTTTGTCAGATAAAAATACAGCACCGGTAACCAGGCCTTCAATATGGCCAAATCCATTTACTCTCACCCTCACCATGATGCCAAGGGATGAGGCTGGCACAGAGATGTGGCTGTCTCTGAGACAGGGAAAAGCAGAGGGCTTATTTATATTTTTCTTCCAGATTTTTATTTGGAAAATTTACAATATGTGGGACACCAAAAAGCATAAAAACTTTAAGGTTTTTTCTTCATCTATATCTTCACATTCTTGCTAGATAGGAGATAGGAGATATTGCTATTTCTTTTCTGAACACCAGGACAAACTACTTGACAATAATTATTCTTTTGAGGGTTTCTCTTGACTCATGATTAGGAAACTTTATGTTTGGCTTGGTTTGGTTTGGTTTGGTTTTTCTCATTTGTTTTAATTGGTTTATTTATTCACTTTATATCCCAATGTTAGGATCCTCCCTCTCTCTTCTCTTTATACCTCCTACCCTACTTTTCAGAAAAGGGAAGCTCCCTCACCACCAACCCACCCCACCATATCAATTCACATTAGGATTGAGCAATGCAGCACCGCTAGGAGGAAGTGTACAAAAAGCATGCAACAGAGTCCTTGTCAGAGACAGCCCAGGCTTCCATAACTAGGGGGCCCACATAAAGAACAAGTTTCTCATAGGGTACATATGTGCTGGTGGCCTACGGCTAGTCCATGCATGATCTTTCATTGGTGCATCAGTCTCTGCAAGGCAACCTGGACCCAAGTTAGTTGGCTCTCTTGGTCTTCTTGTGGAGTTTCTGTCTCCTCCAGGTCCTTATATCCTTCCACTCACTCTTCCACAAGGCTCCTTGCCTTCTCCTCAATGCTTGGCTGTGAGTCTCAGCATCTGCTTCAATCCATTACTGCATGGATCCTCTCAGAGGAAAGCTATGCTAGGCTCCTGTCTGCAAGTATAGCAGAGTATCTTTTTATAGTGTCAGAAGTTAGCTCTCTTCCTGAGTACGAGTGTCAAATTGAGCCAGGGATTGGTTGGATATTCCCTCCATCTCTGTTCAATCTTTATGCTTGCATAACTTGTAGCCAAGGTAAATTTTGTGTTGAAGTTTTTGTGGAAGGGTTGGTGTTCCTCACACTCTAATAGGAACCCTGTCTGGTTAGAGGGTTTCCTATCCAGTCTCCATGACCACTGCCTGCTACTGGGAGTCTCAGCTAGAATCACCATGTCCTCCCAGAAGCCTACCCTGTCATAGTTCTCTTGCTTGTAGCAGAGGTGGCCCCACCCTGCCCACTTCCCCACATCTAATCACTACCTTGTTTTCCCCAGAGTACCCTGCCCTATACCGTTTCCTTTCTTCAACCAGTTCCTCTGTCTATTTTATTTCCCTGTCTTAGTGAGATTCAAACATCATCCCTTGGGTCCTCCTTGTTACTTAGCTTCTTTGGGTCGGCAATTGTACTGTGGTTATTCTGTACTATATAGCCAATATCCATTTATAAGTGAGTATATGCCATGAGTGTCTTCCTGTATCTGGGTTACCTCAATCACGATAAACATTTTTAGTTCCATCAATTTTTATGCAAATTTCAAGATTTCCTTGCTTTTAACAGCTGTGTAGTATCCCATTGTGCAAATGTACTAAGCTTTGTTCGTCCATTTTTCAGTTGAAGGACATCTAGGTTGTGTCCAGATTCTATTAACATAGTTGAACAAATATCAATTTTGTATGGTGGAGAATTCTGGAATATATGCCCAGGAGTGGTATAGCTGGTTCTTGGGGTAGCACTATTCCCAATTTTCTGAGAAAATACCATGTTATTTCCAAAGTGGTTGTACATGTTTGCACTCCCACCAGCAATGAAGGAGTGTTCCTCTTTCTCCACATCTTTGCCAGCACGTGCTACCATTTGAGCCTTTGATTTTAGCCATTCTAATAATTGCAAGATGGAATCTCAGAGTTGTTTTGATTTGCATTTCCCTGATGACTAAAGATGTTGAGCATTTCTGTAAGTGTTTTTTAGCCATTTGATATTTCTCTGTTGATAATCTCTGTTTAGCTCTGTACATCATATTTAATAGGAAAATTTGGTTTGTTGGTGTTTAATTTCTTGAGTTCCTTATGTATATTAGATATTAGGACTTTGTGGGATGTAGGTTTGGTGAAAATATTCTCCCAGTTTGTAGGCTGCTATTTTGTTTTGTTGACAGTGTCCTTTGCCTTACAGAAGTTTTTCAATTTCATGAGGTCCCATTTATTAATTGTTGATTTTAGAACTTGAGCTTTTGGTATTCTGTTCAGGAAGTTGTCTCCTGTGCCAATGAGTGCAAAGCTGATTTTCACTTTCTCTTCTGAAATATTTAGAGTTTCTGGTTTTATATTGAGATCTTTAATTCACTTGGACTTGAGTTTTGTGCAGGGTAAAAATGTGGGTCTATTTTCATATTATTTGCAGCTAGTGTTAAGTCTGTAGTTTCCCTAATTTATTTCTCAGCACATTTGTCATTTGTGTGCAGGGGGGCTACTGACATTTTTGTTTTATTTTATTTTGTATCCAGCCACTTTGCTGAATATGTTTATCAGCTACAGTAGTTCCTTGGTAGAATTTTTAGGGTCATTTATGTATACTATCATGTTATCTGAGAATAGTGATAGATTGACTTCTTCCTTTCCTATTTGAACCCCCTTGATCGTCTTTAGTTGTCTTATTACTTTAGCTAGGACTTAAAGTCCTATACTGAAGAGAAATGGAGAGAGTAGACAGCTTTATTTTGTCCCTGATTTCAGTGAAATTTATTCAACTTTCTCTCTGTTTAGTTTGACATTGGCTATATGCTTGCTGTAGATTGCCTTTATTATGTTGAGATATGTGCCTTGTACCCTTGCTTTCTCTGAGATTTTAAACATGAATCGGTGTTGGATCTTGTCAAGTGCTTTTTCAGTACCTAGAGATGATCATATGGCTTTTTTTCATTCAATTTACTTATATCATGGATTACATTAATGTATTCCCAAATATTTACCCATCCCTGCATGCCTGGAATGCAGCCTACTTGGTCATGGTGAATGAGATTTTTGATGTGTTCTTGGATTCAATTTGCAAGTATTTTATTGAGTATTTTGAATCAAAGGTCAGAGGGTAAATTGGTCTCACATTCTCTACCTTTGTAGAGTCTTTCTGTGGTTTCGGTATCAGGGTGACTGTGGTCTCATAGAATGAGTTTGGTAATGTTCCTCCTGTTTCTATTTTGTGAAATTTTAAAAAAAGTAAGTAGTTTATTAGCTTTTCTTTGAAGATCTGGTAGAATTCTATGCTGACTTCATCAGGCCTGGGCTTTTTTTGGTTGGGCGAATTTGATGACTGCCTCAATTTTTTTAAGAAGATATAAGAAACATAGGACTATTCAATTTGTTTACCTGATCTTGATTCAATTTTGGTAGTTTGTGTCTATCAAGAAAATTGTCCGTTTCTTTTAGATTTTCAAATTTTGTGGCATATAGTCTTTTGAAGTATGACCTAATGATTCTTTGGATTTCCTCAGTGTCTGTTGTTATGTCTCCCTTTTCATTTCTGATTTTGTCTACTTGAATATTCTGCATTTGCCTTTTAGTTAGCTTGGCTAAGGGTTTGTCTATCTTGTTGATTTTCTCAAAGAGCCATCTTTTGCTTTTGCTGAGTCTTTGAATTGATCTCTTTGTTTCTAATTTATTGATTGCAGCCCTGAGTTTGATGATTTTAGTGAATCTGCTTTTTATTGTTCTAGAGATTTCAAGTGTGCTGTTAAGTTACTAGTATGGGATCTCTCCAATTTCTTTATAAAGGCACTTAGTGCTATGAGCTTTCCTCTTAGCACTGCTTTCATTGTGTCTCATACATTTAGGTATGTTTTTCCCCCTTTGGATTCATTGAATTGTATGAAGTTTTAAATTTCCTTTTTATTTTATTTGTTACCCAGAAAGCATTGAGTAGGGAGTTGTTCAGTTTCCATGACTTTGTAGGCTTTTGATTGTTTCTGTTGTTGTTAAGTTCCCGCTTAATCTATTGCGTTCTGATAAAATGCAAGGGAGTATTTAGATCTTTCATATCTCTTGAGGTTTGCTGTGTGGCCAAGTACATAGTTGCTTTTTGAGAAGGTTCTGTGAGGTGCTGAGAAGAAGGCAAATTCTTTCATGTTTGGTTGGAAAGTTTTATATATATCAGTTAGGTGATTGGATTCATGACGTTGGTTAGTTTTGTTGTTTCTCCAATTAGTTTCCATTGTGATGATGTATTTACTGGTAAGAGTAGGGTGTTGAGTTCTCCCACTATTAAAATGTGGGTTTCAATGTGTGGTTGAAGCATTAGTCATGTTTCTTTTATGAATGTGGGCACTCCCATATTTGGGGCATAGATGTTCAGAATTGAGGCATCCTCTTTGTGTACTTTCCCTTTGATGAAGTGTCCTTCTCCATCTTTTTTTATTAGTTTTCAATGAAAATCTATTTTATTAGATACTAGGATGTTTACTGCAGCTTGTTTCTGTTTTTGTTTTTTTTGTTGTTGTTGTTGTTTTTTTCGGCTCTTTGCTCTAAGTTAAGGTTTCTTTTTAGGGCTTATGTGTGTTTCTTGTATGCAGAAGATTGATAGGTCCTGTTTTTGCATCCATTCTGTTAGCCTGTGTCTCTTTATTGGGGAGCTGAGGCCATTGATGTTGACTAATATTAATCTCCAGTGGTTATTGGTTCCTATTATTTTGATGTTGGTAGTGGTAGAGTGTGAGTCTCTCTCTCTCTCTCTCTCTCTCTCTCTCTCTCTCTCTCTCTCTCTCTCTCTCTCTCTCTCTCTCTCTCTCTCTCTCTGTGTGTGTGTGTGTGTCTGTGTGTGTGTGTTTCCTCTATTTTGTTTTTGTGATTGTGGGGTTATTTATTTCCTTTATTTTCCTATGTTAAGTTATCCTTCTTGGGTTTGAGTTTTTCTTTTAGTATCTTCTGTAAAGCTGGATTTGTGGTTAGGTACTGTTTGAACATCGTTTTGTCATGGGCTATCTATTTTTCTCCATCTATGGTGATTTAGTTTTGCTTGGTATATTACCTTGGATGGGCATCGGTGGTCTTTTAGTGTCTGCATGACATCTGTCCAGGCCTTTCTGACTTTCATAGTCTCCATTGAGGAGTCAGCCATAATTATAATAGGTTTGACGTCATATGTGATGTGGCCTTTTTCTCTTGTAGCTTTTAATATCTTTTTTGTGCTATATGTTTGGTATTTTGATTATTATGTACTAGGAGGATTTTCTTTACTGGCCAATCTATTTGGAGTTCTGTAGGCTTCCTGTACATTTATGAGCATTTCTTTCTGTAGGTTAAAGAAGTTTTCTTCCATGATTTTTTAAAAAATATTTTCTGGGCCTTCTAGTTGGGAGTCTTATTTTCTTCTACCCTTATCATTCTTAGGTTTGGTCTTTTCTTAGTGTCCCACAATTTTTGGACGTTCTATATCAGGAGCTTTTTAGATTTAACATTTTCTTTTACTGCTGTATCCATTTCTTCATTCATATCTTCTACCCCTGATATTATTTTTTCCATCTTTTGAATTCTGATTGTAATGTCTGTGTCTTTAGATCCTGTCCTCTTCTCTAGGATTTCCCTTTCTAGGATTGTCTCATATTGTGTTTTCTTCATAGCTTCTATCTCAGTTTTTAGGTCTCAAATCCTTTTATTTATTTCCTTCTCCTATTTGATTGTAGTTTCTTTAAGTGGTCTGCTCAATTCTTTCTTCTCTTTCTTTGTGTATTCCTATTATAGTTTGAGGGATTTATTTTTCTCCACTAAGGCCTCTATTATTTTCATAACCTCAGATCTGAAATCCTTCTCTTATGCCTTGGATGTGATAGTATCTCCAGGGCTTGTTGTGGTGGTGGGACTTCTGGAGAGCAAATGGTCCTGCGGATTATTGCTGTGTTCTTACACTGACCTCTTCCCATTGTGATATTTCTGCTTGGAGTGTGTACCTAGTGCCTGCATGAACCTTGGAACTTTCTGTGGCATTACTGGGTGACCTGAGGTCATATCCTTTTGTGATCCCAACTGGGGTGTCTTCTCAGTCCTACAACCCACAGAAGCTGGTATTTTTTGCAATCCCCAGATAGCTCTGTGAAATTCAAGAGCTTCCCATCAGCTAGGCATGTGGTGCTAGTCTTTGGCAGCTGCCTGCCCATTTCTGTGGAGATTGGGGACTTTGTGGTTTTGTGGGGTGGCCAGAGGTGGGACCCAACTATGCTCCACACAATTTGGACCCTTATCACCTGTGGATCATTGTTACTGGTGTTTTGTGTTTCTCAGATTGTTCCTTTGGTTGCTGAACAGTCACTGCTGTACTACTGATCAAACAAACTGTACACTAGGTGCTGCCATCTTGGATCTTCCCTTTCTTGTTTTTCTTTAATCGATTTATTCATATCCTCTTTTAAGGCCTCTATTATCATTACAATATTGGATGTAAAGTCATTTCCTTATGATTCAGCTGTGTCAGGTTGTACAGGGTTTGTTGTTGTTGGATAGCTAATTCTGGTGATGTCATATTGCCTTGGCTCTTACTGAGTATATTCTTATGCTGCCTTTAGCCAACTCTCTTGTCCCTATATTGCTGTATGTTCCTGATGCTGACAGAACTCCTCAGGGATACAGACAAAACCTTTGGCCTGGAAGTGGAGTTCAGAGAATAGCAGACTCTTAATTTCTACTGGCTAGATGTTCCTGGGTCTTGCAGGCCTAGACATTCCTCTGCTGGGTGTGTTCCAGGTGGGCAGAAGAGACGCAGGGTAGGCTCTAGGTGGATGTTTCTGGAGTTCTGCAAGCCTGGATGTTCCTGGGGCCAGTAGGCCTTCTAGAGAGGGAAGGCTAAAAGCTCAGCTGCCTGTGTCCTGTGGTAGGCAGGAGAAAGGCTGGGTGGGCCCAGATGTGCCTGTTCCTGGAGACCACCAAGACTAAGCAATCCTCCTCCAGAGGGGAGCTTATGGAGCTCTGGCAGGCAGGAGGAAGGATGGGGAGGATCTAACCTGGCTCTTTCTGGCACTGGCAAGTATCCTCCAGAGGAAATGCTAGAGAGCTCTGATGGCTGTATCCTCTGGCAGGAAGGAGAAAGTCTGGGCAGGTTCTGACGTGGCTGTTCCTGGGGACCTGCAGGCCCAGATGATGTTGTGCCCAGCTGGGCTCATCCAGATGGAAGGTCATGGATTCCGTTCCTTTATTAATTTAATCTCTCTGCAGTCTAATCCCAGACCACCTCCTTTCCCTCCCCCCAGTCCCTCCTACATTCCCTCTAAGCACTATATCCTCCTCTTCTTTTTCTCAGAGAAGTAGAGTCCCCCAAGGGGTACCAACCCACCCAGGTACCTCGAGGCACAACAGGATTAAGTACATCCTCTCCCACTGAGGCCTGCCAAGAAAACTCAGCTAGAGGGAAGAGATCCAGTGGTAGGCAACAGGATCAGAGACAGCACCTACTACCATTGTTAGGGGACCCACACATTGGCCACACTGTATATCTGCTACACGTGTGGGGGGGGGCGAGGGCCAGTGCGTGCTGCTCTTTGGTTGGCGGTTCAGTCTCTGTGAGGCCCCACAGCCCCAGGTTAGTTCACTCTGTATGTCTTTTTGTGGTGTTGTTGACCTCTCTGACTCCTCCAATTCTTCTTCCTACTCTCTACGAAGCTCCCTGAGCTTGGCCTATTGTTTGGCTGTGGGTCACTGCATCTCTTCCCATCAGCTGGTGTCAGCCTCTCAGAAGACAGTTATGCTAGGATCCTGTCTGTGCCCATAGCCGAGCATCTTTAATAGTGACAGGGGTTGGCTCTCTCCTGAGGGGTGGGTCTCAAATTGGGCTAGTCCCTGGTTTGCATCCCCTCAATCACTGCTCCATCTTTACTCCTATACTTCTTGTAGGCAAGACAATTTCATCTCTAATGTTTTTTTCATTTTTATTAAATATTTTTTATTTTCACATATATATTGATATTATATACATATGTACAATAATTACCTAAAGCAAGAAGAACCATGAAACAATCAGGAGCTATATAAATGTTCCATTCCTAGTGTTTTGTTTGTTTGTATTTGGCAAATTTGAAGAGAACATCTTTCCTATGTTGGTGCATGTAAAATTCTGAATGTAAATCAATATCTATCATATCTCATCATTATCAACTTAAAACATCTGTCTAGACCTAAAAACATCTTAAATCATAAACAAGTAAGCTTAATTATAAAGCTAAACTATCTGGTCTTTGACCCCATCAGAGACTTGAGAAGGAATGAAACTACCTGAGTATACAGTAGGTGCAGATTAGCAGTTCCCAAATGAGAAGATGACAGAGGCAGTTTACTACCTGAGCAGTCACCCAAAACTCTATAATGTTGGAGCACCATCTTCAGCCTTTTGGTCCAATGTATCTGACAGACATATTTGTGAGGAAGAACTATTGAGGATTTGCATACCCTGTCTTGGCAGAGTTTGGCCATTGACTCTGCCTGCATCCAAGTTTGCCCTTTTTAAGACAGAATTCTGTCTGTGACAGAAATGAGGAAATTTTGCCCAGTGGCTTGTTTGTCATATTTGAAGCATCTCCATAAGGAAGTTCTTTGATGTTCATCATCCTCTTTGGCTGGATGTTGCCAGGAGTTAACCTGTCTCATTGTCAATGAATCTTTAAAAAAAATAAAAACCTTTCATAATGCCATATTCTGTAAGTCTCTGAGGTTTTTGAAGACCTTATCTTTCTATAGAATCATATTTATCTGTTATACCGAAGATGTATGTTCTTGTGATAAAAATAGACTAGTAACTGATATGACCATGATTTGATCAACTAATGTTTTATGGGTAGTATCTCCCTCCCACACTGGAAGTCCCACCTTGTTACAGGAAGTGGTCACTTCAAGCCCCTTGACCCCTGTTGTTAGAAGAATCAGCTAGGACAGCATCCATAGACTTACTGCAGTACACTCTGAAGGAAAAATGTTGAGAGGAGAGTAATGAGGTGAGGTGTTTGGTCACATTGAACCTACAGTCAGAAAACAAAAGCCCTACCCAGATCTAGCCAATGGACAGGACATTCTCCACAGTTGAGTGGAGAGTGGGGTCTGATTTTCAAACGTACTCTGGTGCCCCATTTTGACCATGTCCCCTTGATGGGGAGGCCTGGTGGCACTCAGAGGAAGGATTGCAGGCTACCAAGAAGAGACTTGATACCCTATGAGCATATAAAGGTGGAGGAAGTTCCCCTCAGGCACAGTCATAGGGGAGGGGAGTAAGGGGAAAATGGGAGGGAGGAAAGAATGGAAGGATACAAGGGATGGGATAACCATTGAGATGTAACAAGAATAAATTAATTTAAAAAATCATTTTGGAAAAAAAAAGGAAAAAGAAAAAAAAAAAAGAAAACAAAGATGGATGAGTACTAATCCTCCCTCCGTGTTTCAGGTTTATCTACTATGATATCACCTCTCATTTGATGATACGTCCTTATCCATGGCGGGCCTTCTCACATCACACAAGTCTAACCTTAAATGCCCTCAAGGCATGCCCAACATTTTGTTTTCTATGTTATTTTAAATCCAGTGAATAACTCTAAAGGCTCAACAGCACAGACATTTGCCTATTTTTAAAATCTTGACTAATTTGATCCACGTGCTGATTATTTTTAAGTTGAGATATTTTATTAATGACTGATTCTATGAAGTCACTAGACATAAATTACCTTTACTTCCATGTGCATTTGCTTTTGTAATTGCTTTAACACACAAAAATGTTGAAAATTAACTGCTAGAATGTGTCATCAATATGTCCTCAATGGTCATGACATATGCATTGTTTCTTTTCTTTTCCTCGTTCCACTTAGATTAAAAAATCATAGTTATTACTTTTTAAATCATAGGATTTTCAAATGTCTTGGTAAGACAGTATTCAAAATTGTAAAGCATGAATTGAATTACTAAAAAGAGAAAATAATCTGGAGATTGCAAATATAAACTTATTAAAGCCCATATTTTCTGTGATACTTTGTGTGGAGATTATGTTCAATTTCTTTAAGTAGATTTTTATTAGCCATGAATATAAATTTTTATGATATAGTTTCTAGATCTCTGAGAGATAAAAGGTACTGATCAATCCAAGTGATATAAAGCCGACTTTAAATATTATCCACACAACCATTTTCCGTGGTTATGGTTAGCAAAGGGACTGAAATGTACAGCCATGTACCTGTGCTATTAAAATGTCACTATTGAACTTGACATAATACTTTGAAACACTTAAGTTTCCAGTTAATTTTTAAGATAATTTGAAATCAGAAGATAATACACGAGGCACTACTTTTTGAATATAAATCCTTTGAAAATGCTATCTGTCTTCATAAGAGTATCATCAATCTTCTTTAAAATGACTGTAATAAAAAGTCTGAGAAGAATATAGGTTTGGTGTCTGTGAATATGAGAGGGACCATCTGTGTACAATCTTAGTTGCTCTAAGCAATGGACTTGGTGGGAAATTGTAAAAGCCAAGAGTAGCACATGGCTACTGTGACATGATAACACAGTGACTTAGTGCAGCTGTGATGGTGCATATGAAGACACTAAAATATTTTTCTAAAAAAAATTTTAAAAAGTAGGACACTTAATATTTCCATTTTATGGCCTGATTTCTCCTGAAAGGCAAAAAGAAATTGGGCTCACACTGTTGTAAACTTTCATATGTTGCCTATTTTACAAATAGATTTCAATGACCTTTGGATCATATGCAAAGAATTGACTTGAAAAACTGAATTGTGAAAGTGTATATTGAAGAAAATAAAATACAATGTGTGTTTGTCTGAGTGAAAATTTCTTAGAATTTTCACAATTATGAGTGAAATTAACTTGTTTTGCAATGCACTGCGGTAAATACTGAGAAACTTTGAGGAAAAAAGATGGTGGTAAATGGGAAAGAGCCAAAAATATATAACTTAACAGAATTCCTTCAAATAATGATAATTTACTAAAGATATACTGAAGGATCTATGATGGAAGAGGAGTTAACTAATTTAACCTTGAATTGTCCCCAAACATGGGTAGTCTAAGAATGTATACTTCTGAACTTTCAAAGAAGGACTAAATTAAAATGATTGGTGCTATGTCATTATATAAAACCCTAATTTTTAGACATATACACAGTATGTAAGTTGTGTAGCAAAACATTACAAGTTATTGGAATGTAGACAGTAAAGATGAGCAGAGACATGGGGTGGATTCCCTTAAGGAAGAAGACTGTGCTGGAGGCATATCAAACATTAAGGCTGTATTTGTTATGTCTAGGTTTATATTGAGTCAGAATACATAGCAGTTCCAGCATTTCGCATGGTTTCCCAGACTCAAGCAGGAACCTCATATAGAAAAGGTTACATTTCTAAGACAAAGTGATGAAGGAACAACTGTCTGTCCAAGTAAAAGAATGTTTAATAATAAGATTGCAAACAATTTATGATGAATTGGATGTGAATAATATGGAATGAAAATATTCTTAACTTCATCACTGCCAAGAATGATGTTTCTAACTTTTTATGGAGGATTAGCCTTTCCATCTCAGAATAACAGCAACAAATGCAGATTAAAACAAAGCAGCAAAGCACTGCAGAAGTGAGTGCTTTAAGACTATGTAGATGTTAATTGTAACTATTGCAGAAATAGTGTAAGACTTACGAAGTTATCATTCAACAAGCAGTTAAAAGAGCATGAACATTTCTTAGGAAATTGGCTCACATCACCAATGTTGGTACTACTTGCCACTTGTATCATATGTCACCTCTGGCCCGTTTTAAGGCTGGTTTATAAACAACTTTAATTTATTTTATGAAAAAAAAACTTTAAAAATTGATGGTGATTCTCACAATATCATTACTAGACTGTGATGAGGATGACAATGTGGCCACTTTTCATCTAATCTTGCCCTTATAATTCTACTTCAATGAGGAGAGCGATCTGGGACAGAGGATGACAACGGGGCAGCTTCCTGAGTTGGTTCATTTTAGTAAAATCAGAAACAACGCTACCTTTGAATTAAGCTCCACCCCTTCATGACAGAGTGAGGAAGCTGCTGTGGTGGGTGAATCTTGCAGAGGTTAGAAGTGATTGGAACTAGTGAAATTCCTGGGCTGAGAGATCACAATAGAAGAGCTACTGTCTACTTCCTTGGGTAGTTCTAAGTTGTTTCTATAAGTTTAGGAGAGAAGAGAGTGCATCCTAAGAACCACATCGCAGCCAACCAATCAGTGGCTTCTGCATCATGCTGGCAGCCTGGTGCTCAGGCAAGTCTAGGCAGCAGAGGGATCACTAGTCCTTCACCACAGCAGTACAACCATCACCAGCCAGAGGCCACAACTAAAACTGCTGATTGTAATAAGCATGACTTCGGGTCCATTGGCACTATTGGTTATAGCAAGCCATTATCTGGAAAGGGGAAGAGAGTGCCTCCTCAGCAACCTGCTTGTCTTGTGTAAATGTAATAACAAATGGTTACATGCATGTCAAGTCCTTGAGCCCCTGGGATGTGTACTACACTTAAACACTTCGCGGGTGGCTTCCACACATTCCACCAATCTGGAATTAAGAACAAGACTCACCAGAGTTTGTGCGAAAGTCAGACCCCACTGTCCACTCAACTGTGTGGAATGTCTTGTCCATTGGCTAGTGAGGAGACCTAGTGGCACTCAGAGGAAGGGTAGCAAGCTACCAAGAGGAGACTTGATACCCTATGAGCATATACAGGGGGAGGAAGTCCCCTTCGGTCAGTCATAGGGGAGGGGAGTAGGGGGAAAATGAGAAGGAAGGAGGAATGGGAGGATACAAGGGATGGGAGAACAATTGAGATGTAATATGAATAAAAAGAAAAAAAGAACAAGACTCACACTGTGCCAAAAACAAAATCACTGATTCCTTTAATGAAGGCATTGGCCTGACCCTGTCACCCAACAAAGAGCATCCTTACTTAGTTTTAGCTTTTCTTACTTGGATACTTCCTTTCTATCTTCCTTGTGCTGGATTTGTTTAAAACAATATGTACTTTGTTAAACCCTCCCTTTCTTATGGAAGAGAATTAAAGTATAGAGAATTTCGTGGGAGTGTAGTGAGCTACATTGTATTGTATAGAGAATATTGGTGAAGTGTATAATTTTTAGGGCTCTTACCACAAAAACACAACTATGACAAGCACTAAATAATTTATTTGACTAAATTGATTCTTTTACATGGTAGGCGATTCATGGCATGTATGAAAAATTGCTTGAATACCTTATATATGCATAATAAAAATTAAAGAAACACTGAAAACAAATATTTTAATTAAGTTATTATCCTCTAGATATTTCAACTAATTAATTCACATTTCAGAGAGTTGAACAATCAGTTCCTGAACTAATTAACTCATTATTCTTTTGAACTTGAACAAGGTGAAACAAGAAAAGAAAAAGAGTGAATCAGACCTTTTAGTGTAAATTTCCTAATTTTTTTTTTTCCAGCGTTCGCAATTTCTGGCCTGGCATTTATTTTCTTTATCTATAAGTAGCACAGACTGCTATAAGCAAGTGATCAATAGTGGCCTTCAAATAGCAGTAGCCTATATCCCTAGACTTTGGGTAATGTTAGCACTGACACTGAATTGTTTGGAGAAAAATCCATGTCCATATTTCTTTTGAAATGATGCTAAGGTTTCAATGTCTTAGTGAAATCAGAGACCAGAGGGAGTCAGCTGGTTATTAGGGGTTTAAAAGTGACTTTTACTTTAAAAAATTATGTATTTATTTACTTTATATCTCTATCACAGGCCCCTCTCCCTTCCGCTCTCCAACATACCCTCATGTCCTTGCCCTACTTTGCCCCTGCCCTTCCCTTCAGATAAGAGGAGTCACCTAACCCTACCCAGCACACCAAGTTACATCAGAACTAAGTACATCCTCCTCCCTGAAGCCAGCTAGGGGAAACTGAGGCAAAAGCTGGCAACAGAGTCCATGCCAGCGATAGATGTCGCTCTAAGGCTAGGGGACCCTCTCTCTCTCTCTCTCTCTCTCTCTCTCTCTCTCTCTCTCTCTCTCTCTCTCTCTCTCTGCCTCTATCTCTCTTTCTCTGTGTGTGTGTCTCTTTAAGTAACAGTAGTTGACTTTCTATAATTCCCTAGCACAGCCACCTAGTTCAGGTGTATACCATGATGTAGATCTGAATGTGAAATATCCATCATAGATCCCTATGTTTGAACACTGGCATCCAACTAATCTTCTGCTGTATACAGATAAAGAGTACTTGCTGGAGGAAGTAGGCCAATGGGTGGTCTGGGTGCTAGCTCACCCAGCCACACTTTCTGCTTCCTGACTACCTAAGCAGTTCACCAGTGACCTCTGGCACCTGTGCCATGCTTTCACTACCATAATGAATGTATTTCCTAGAACTCTAAGATGAAATAAGTTTATAAAACTAAACTGCTTCTTATCAGATTTTTTTTCTCACCATAGTGAAAAAGGCAACTACTTCATTGCCCAAAAAGTACTTTTTAAGACTATTAATCTGATAAATAAGTTTGGGAAAAAGATTATTTTTAGTCCAAACAATTTTTACTTATTTACTAGTTCTTTTATCTTCCCAAATGTTTTATAGACAGGTTTATGTAGTAATGAAAACTTTTTTCTTTTTTATTGTATTTTTCATAAAGTATGCTGCTGTCTAGGAGAACCTTATGCCCTTCAGTCTCTGTTGAAATGGGACAATGTGACTTGGGTGTGAACCATTAAGGCCAATGTTGTCTTTGGACAACAACAGACACTGATCAAGTCCACTAGTCAAAGTGATACTTAAATCACTGAGCTGAGAGTGATGGTGTATAGGTGTTTTAGTTATTGTTGATTGTTTGTTTTAATAATTTATTCAGATTACATACTGATTGTTATCCCCTCACTTGTATCTTCCCATTCACCCCCTCTCTTCCTCTTTTGCCCTATTCCCCTTCCCTAGACCTCACACAGAAGGGGACCTCCTCCCTCACCATATGATCACAGCCTACCAGGTCTCACTGAGAGGCTGCTTCCCCTTCCTCTGTGTGCCACTGGGGCTTCTCCAACAAAGAGAATTGATCAAGTCCAGGGCACCACAGTGTCTGTCAGATGTAGTCCCTGCTCTCCCCACAACCATAGAGAAACAGATGTCCATAGGTTAGATCTAAACAGGGGGTCTAGGTTTAGTGCATGTATTGTCCTTGGTTGGTACAACAGTTGGTGCAGGTCCCCAGGATTCAGATCCACCAGCCTTGATGGTCTCTTTGTGGGACTCCTGAACCCTCTGGATTCTTTCCTCTGCCTATGATTCCATACCTCTCTCACCTGGAGTCCAGCAGGGAGTCCCAATATCTGTCCTGATCCCCTGCTGACTGGAGACTCTCAGAGGACATATATGTTGGAGCATGGGTAATGAAAACTTTTTTTTAAAGCTATCAGACAGAAAGAAAAGCATCAATGAGTAAACTCTCTTGACAATTCTAGGAAAAGTTATTTTTATGTCTATATGAAATGGACCTTTTGTTTAAATTATCAAAAACTAAAAGTCAGCCTTTTAATTTTTGTTTAAATTATCAAAAACTAAAAGTCAGCCTTTTAATTTTCATACATTGCTAAAATTAATGAATCATAGCTGCCATCCCATTAGCCTTCTACTCTTCGTGAAGAGAGAAGTCCTTCTTGTACAGCTAATCTTTCAAGTTCATTGGAAAACAGATGTGGATTTGAATTTTAAGAGGCAAGGCGAGGACCAACTCATTTGTAAATCTCTCCAGTATAAGATTTGTTTTACATAGTTTGATCAGAGTTTTTCTCAGTCATTATTAATTTGGTTTTAATCAGGGATAGTGTAATTTTCTTTCATTATTATTACTATTATTATTTTACTTCAGCTGCTTTAATGTGCCTGTCTATTTTCTGTAAAGCATTGAGTGAACCTTTGGTACCAGCCTAGATGCCACTATTTTCAGTGTTTGTGTTCTGATGTAATTCTTTTGGGAGAGTGTGAGATGTACTTAATAGTTCTTTTATAAATTAGGAATCAATAGAGTGGAGGATCATCATTCCTCTTCCAAGTCTCATCTTGCCTATGGTTTCTCCTTATGTCCTTCTTTGCTTGCATATTTTGATGAAACAAACTGTGATACCAAAGGCTGCTCTTGTCAAAAAGCCAAAACAAGCTTGTTGATTTCACTAGATATGACCTGAGGCCTCCCATCTAATTTACCTTTCCGTTCAGTTAACTCAGAGGAATTAAGTACCATTCACATGCACGTGAATGAGTTCAGACCCTACTCTGTTAATTTCTTAAGAGTGTTGAGGGCCTAGCCTGTGACCCATTCCAAACCCATGGAATCTATAAAGTACCAAATATGTCTTGTTTCGAACAAGAAAGTTTGAGAGGATGTGTTATAAGCACATCAGTCATTGTTTCCCACAGCAAGAGTGGTGGTGCCTCCTCTCACCGCTAGGGCAGATTCCAGCAAACGTGTAAACCACACTTGATACACTCTTCGTGTAAGACGCATGCAGATATTGCTGAAAAACTTTTTTCTCAACCAAACAAGAGGACACTCCATAGAAATACCTCTCTGGTCAACTATGTGACTATTTGAGGTGTGTATGCTTTGGATTATCGGAATGTCTACACTGTGGATAAATTCTCTTCTTCATATCTGAAAGTGGAAACATACCTTTCAAAAAGCATTTTTTAAAACTGTTAAACCAATAAGAGAGAACTAAATAACAGTCCTACAATTCATGTTCTTGGACTGAATCTCTAGCACTATACTGAGAAACATGAAAGATCAATCAACTGAAACAACTTGAATATGATTTCTATATTTCCCAGTGGATTCTGCTATTGCATATGATAAAATGCTTGGAAGCACTTATGCTAATGGATGTAAGCGAGGAGAATAATAAGTTAAAGTTTCCATGCTGTTAGATAATAGTTTGATATATCTACTTCTATGAAACTATTAAAATAATATCTCTCATAGACATGTTCTTAAACTTTTAGAAACTTAATGCTTGAATCTGAATGTTGCCACTATACAATTCCAATAAATGTTAATACTTTCTAAATGTGTGTAGAAGAGTGAGGCCTTGATAAGGAACTCATTTGCAATAGCTTTTCTCTAAAGTACACTCATCATTTTCTCCAAACACTAGTCTCCCTATCTAAGCCTGGCAATGTCATCATCAAGGTACCTAGAGACCTCTCTGGGCTCTGCCTCTTGCTTGACTGAGTCTCAGCATCTAAGATGATCAGCTGCTGGGTGGCACAGATGAGGGAGGAGGCTGCTATCAATATATTAAGTAAATATATAAGTGTAAAAACAAACAAACAAAGTAGGCCCTTGTACACTGCTGGGCTAGTATGTTCCCACACTCCCTTTTAAACAAAAGAAAAATAAAATTTCCAGTAGATGAAAGAGTGAAAATAGAAAGAAAGAAAGAAAGAAAGAAAGAAAGAAAGAAAGAAATAGGGAAACACAGAGAGCCACCTGGAAACTGGTATGAATATGGACTTGCCTTCCTGATTCACATGGTCGAACATGGACTGCACTTTTGGCAAACTTTTAACATTACACTAAAAATCACATAATAACAAAATGTGTTGATAAGGAAGAAGACATATTATAATACAAATAATTGGTCATGTGTACCCCATCATTCTCTGAAGAAAGCTTTCCTAAGCATGATAAACATGCTTATTAATAAAATACAAATATGAATTTTTAAGTGCAACAAAATTTTTGCTTGCTACATTAATCATTGTGTTATAATTATATCACGTGCATAAAGAATAGTTCTACTCATGAGGACCATATAGATTAAAACCCATCATATTACATGACAATCTTATTGCTGGATTATTTAGATCGATGTGTCCAATAGCCCAGGTTGGGCTTGGAGCTCTCTGTGTTTTCTAGTATTCCAAGGTAGCTTCAAACATGTCAGTCCCTGCATCTATCGCCCAAGTGCTAGAGTATAGATGTGTACCACAAAAACTGATTATTTTTATTTTTATTAGAGCAATTGACTCACTTTTGAGTATGAAGAGAAGGAAAAATCTATTTCAACACTGTAGCATCTTCTGTGAGTCACCTTCAGGTTACAGGTAAAAATATAATCAGAGGCTTTACTGAATCTACTCAAGTGATGAAAACATAAGCTCATACTGTTTAAGAATTAATAACTGCCTTCAACCACACACCTTGCCCCCAAGGGTCTCAGACCCACAATGACCCTGGAAGGAAACACACTCTGCAACAGCAAAATGGAGCACAGGGAGTACACCAGGAATGGCAGGAGTGGCGAGGGCATGACTTTAATGCCTGCACTTTGGATGCAGTGGCAAGTGGATATTGGTGAGTTCGAGACCAGACTAATCTACAGAAACAGTTCCAGGTCAGCCAAGGCTACACAGAGAAACCTTGTCTCAAACAAAACAAAGCAAAATAAAAACCGGTGGAATGAATGTTTGACCATTTCACTGAGTAAGTTGCTTTAACTCTCTGTAGCTCTGAGCAGAGAGCATGTATAAGGTGAAGAGTGTGTCTGTTACATCAGGATGGACAGCATAGATTCAATATTTATATATTTTATATGAATAAGTAACTAAATAAACTAATTTCTACAATATTTGTTTTGTCCAACCCTCCACCACAAACCATAATCACTGTGTAGCAATGATATACTGTAGTAATTATATTTACTTCATGGCATTTACCTATTGTATGATTCCATATAGGTTGTTTCTGCTCTTCTTATACTATGCCTGTAAAAGAGATTCAGAATAACTCTAGGACCAGAATGAATAAAATAAAAATCCCTGCTATATTCTCTATTCAGTGGGTCAGGGTTACTTTGATTACTGTTATTTAAATAAGAGTAAGAAACTCATTCCTCTGGAAGATCACGGCTTTGGAGCAGGGAGACGATGCCATTTTGTTTATTCTGTTTATGGTTGTGATATTTTGCAGAATTTTAAAAAGTTAAATAATTGCATCATACTAGTTGGGTTACTGTAGAAGTGAAAGTATTCGAAAATATGATTAACTTGTATTTAGCATCCACCAAAATGAATGAAAATGAGTCTGCATTTGTTTGATGACAATTTCTCTTCTTTAAAAACTCCTTGATTTCATTCTATGCATCAGTGTCCCATGCACAGGATGCAATCTAACAGCAGCATGGGCACCTGCATCCTGTAATCTTCCTTGTTCAAGGTATCCGTAAACACCCTTGACATGTACCAACACTTTCACTACTAGATAAATACTGGTACACATTAAACTTGAACCTCATGAGAGATCAAGTTCTATGAAGGTTTGCAAGCTGATATAATTTCTTTGACACCCCACTTTTTATTATTTGGCAGGGTCTCATGTAGTCAGACGAACCTCAAACTCACATGGTTGGCCTTACACTTAACGTTTTTGCCTGCCGCTATCTTTCAAGTACTGAGATTAAAGATACCAAGATACATTTAAGCCTACGCAGTTCATATGAAGCAAGTGCTCACACCCTGTATCACACAGAGTGGCGTGCACACTAAGCTGGCATCCTACAACTTTAGATGCATCTCTAATCCTTAAAACATACCAAATCCTGTTTATTAAATCTCTACAGCTGTGTTAATTCCTGTCTACAATCAGAGCTAGTTCTTTATCCTTCTGACTTCCTCTCCCATTGACAATTCCTCAAGCTAAATAAATTACAGGCCTTTTTATCTAGATCAGTTTGTTTGTACAGCATCTCGCAGACCTGTGTAGGGGTTCAGTTGTTATGGGACGTGATAATTTATGATCAATACAAATACCAAGTGTTTGTAACAGGTGGCTTTATCTGCTTCTCACACATATACCTAAAATGAACATTGTATGACAGTGACCACAAAGGGGCCATCAATCAAAGAGGGTTAATTTGTTTGTGTTTGTTTTTTTGAGACAGGATCTCACTATAGAAACCTGGATGGCCTGAAATCAGTACATAGACTAAGATGTCCTTATGCTCACAGAGGCCCTTCGGCCTCTGCCCGCCTAGTGCTGGAGTTAAAGGCTACAGCATCAGGCCAAAACAGTCTTTTAGGGGCTCATTTAGAGAGTGTTTATGCCACACATTCTAAGAGTGGGAGCATAATATAGACAAAGCCAAAGAAATAAGGTAAAAAAAAAAATCAAGAATCCTGCAATTATAAGTTGATTTTTATGGGCTAATGGCTGTCAACAGGTTTACCCTCATAAGAAAGAACAGCAACAGAGAAAAAATTGTCCATGATGCATGCTGTCAAATATGATCTACTGAACCAGAAACCAGGGCAGATATCTAACGAGATGTGAACTTGTTAAACCCTTGAGTGGTTTTAATTAATTAATTTGCAGTTGCAGAAATCAAACTTGGAGCCTTTCGTGCACTAGGCAAGCACACCGCCGTTGAGCTACAAATCTAGCAGCACATGATTTAAAATGGGCTGAAGTTTGAGAGCCACTGTTACAAAGAAAAGTAGTAGTTATGTCAAGAGTCTGAAATAGGGGAGAAGAAATTCTGTGCTATGGATGCTGCCCAGTGCGGTTTGGTTACAGGGGAGGGTACCAGGAGCAGCTTCCAGAGATGAGGAGAGTGAACGGGAGCAGCCTGACTTTGAAGGACAATGTAAGTCAAACCAGGCAAGCAGGATGACAGAGTGAAAACAGATAAGACTGAAATGTGACAAGCTCCAGTTTAAACCTTCGGATTCAAAGTGTCCTTTCACTTAGAGAGCTGGTACAAGCTGAGATATTAACAGATGACTGACCAATTAGCATGTATGTTAACATGTATGGTTGTTCTTTCCCAAAAGGTGTGTGTGTGTGTGTGTGTGTGTGTGTGTGTGTGTGTGTGTGTGTGTGTGTGAAAGAGAGCGGGTGCTGGGGAGGAAGAGATAGACAGAGACAGAGAGACACAGAGAGATACATTGAGAGACAGAGAGACTATTATGCTGTTATGTTATTCTACACAAGGCACACAACGAAAGTCTTACCAAGGCCCACCTTGCACTTCCAGAAATGGGAGCTAAATAACATCTTTTCTTGATAACCTACTCAGCCTCCAGAATTTTATTAACTCACAAAATAGACTGTTGCCTAATGCAAATACTAATTGTAGAGAAAGGACTTTATATATGCCAATACACAAGAAGGCACAAAACACTCCGGCACCCAAGGCTCTAGAAACAATTTGGAAAAGGGGCCAGAAAGATGACACAATCGAGAAGGTCAGGGGATGCGCTATGCCATTGTGTTTTTTAATCATGCCAGAAGTTACAGCCTTAAAGCCTCACCAATGTGATGGCATAAACATGGGCTAAACAAGTTCATCGCCTGGCACACCAGAGAGGATAGGTAAGTCCTCCAATGCCTCAACTCTACACAAAGCACCATAGGCAGCTAAGGAATGTGGCGACTGGGGAAAGAAACAGTCTTCCCTCTGGACGAGCGTGCCAATTTGTTATCCACACTAAGTGGACAGCTCTAACAACATACATACGAGGAACATTGTACAGATGGATTAGGTTATTACTTAGAAATACATGTGTTTATAAATAAATATATGTATGTAACAACACTTAATGAAAAAGAGACCACAAATTTGAAAGAGAGCAAGAATGGTGTGTGGAAGAATTTGAGTGGAAAAACAGGAAATGAGAAATTATCTAATTATATCATATTCTTGAAAAAAGAAGAAAACAAAAACTAAATTGTAGATAAAAAGGGCACATGTGGTACACAAAGAAATGGAGTTAAAGTACAACTGCATCCATTATAGTCATTTGTCTTCTTTTGATTTTTAAATTTTTGTACCAATAGTAAATAAATTAATCCGGTTGTATTCTTAAACATAATAAAACATTTATAATGAAAATAACTTACAAATATTTAGTAATGAACTGCTTTACATCTCTTATTATTATTTCTCTTATTTTTAAGAATTAAACCTGTCATCTGATATCACTTATACAAAAAATAACAAAGAACACATATATAGAGAGAGAGACAATAACAGATCATGATATTTTATCACAACAGAAAACTAAATACTACAATAAATAACCTATAAATTAAATACTTATCTATATCTAATCATGGTATAGTAATGTAATATATGTATAATAATAACATATATTAATAATTATAATGTATAATGTATAATTATAATGTATATGATATGATACATACTATTTTAAATGACAATAATTTTGTTATTGTGAATAGAAATGTAATGTGAATAGACATGTCTGACTTTCATTTGAATGCATACATAGTATCCAACTAATAAAAGAGAAGTTAGCCCCAACACATTCACTGTGTTAAAATCCCCTTCATATAAAAGCACAAATTAAAGAAAAGAGATACTCTTAGGCAAAGTTTTTACAAATGTTAGAATAACATTTTCTCAGGATTACTTTAAAAAGAGAGAGAAAGAGTGAGAGCTCAGGTTAAACCTTTTAGTTGGTTTCTCAGCACGAATGTTCTGCCCAGCTCTCTTAGGACAAATCTCATTAAGAAAATGTAATTGCCCCTAATTCTATCACTATAGATAGCTCTGAATGACATAAAACTAATGCTGTCCCAGGACACATCTGGGACACAAACCAATCAAGTTCTGTAGCTGGTGAGGCACATTTAATTGACAATATTCAGCTAAAGATGGAATGAATGATCTATGACATTTTCAGTGTATTAACTAGATGTCTTGCAAGCAAACTAAGTAACTCACATGGTTCCTTAATGTATAAATTAGCTCAGATATTGCAAACATGCAACATGGGCAGTGACTTCTATGCCATTGACAAAGTAGGCTTTGTAGATTACTTTTTTTATTATTTTGGCTATACGGTCTTATTTTCAACTGCTAATAAAACATTTTATGAAAAAAATCATTATACAATTACAATTGTCAGTCGTGGAATGCTCATGGAAAGGTGTCTAACGAACCATTCATTGTTGTTTGTTTGATGTAGAGTTGGCTAAAACACTTCACTCAAAGATGGTGGGAGTGTTGGCCAGTTTTCCTCTCTCAGCTGAGATTTGGCCTTAGACTTTCAGAGCTTTTTTCTTACATGCTGTCCCAACTTCACAGAGTCCATATACACCGCTGTCCTGAACTTCACTGCCCATGTTTCCTACACCCTTTCTGCTACTTTTCTGCAATTCTCCCTGAGCCTTGAATGGGGCTGGCAGGGGATGAATAAGCATTTCTTTTTAGAGATAAGTTTTCTGCAGCCTCTTCTCTATCTACCTTGGCCAATCTCGGGTTATTGTAGTAACCACAATCTATTGCAAATAGAAACGTCTTGCATGAGAATTGAGAGGTACAGTGAACACTGACTATAATGAAAAGTCATTACAAATCAGTTTAATGCTGTGTCCATTTGGCAGTGTAACGGTGGTCAGTTCAGCCGTAGTGTCCTAGACCTACCCAGATACAGGCTGATAGCTTGGTAGTGATGTCTGATAGTGGCTTCAACCTCTGGAGTGGGACTTAAATCCAATCAGAAAGTACCTGCTTACTCCCATGATGCTTGTACAACTGTTTCTCCATTAGGCCTATTTTGCCAGGCCAGTTATTGTTGTAGCTAAGAGGCTCATAGATGAGTGTAATTGATTCTCAGAGTTTTATTAACATATTTCCAATATACTAATGTACTGGTTTTACTTCAAACATACATTCCAACTAATGCTGGAGAATGAAAATAAGATACACCCAGACAGCTGCATCTTGCATTTAATTTTTAATATATATTTATTTATTTAAATTTTATTTTATTAATTTATTCATATTACATTTCAATGGTTATCCCCTCCCTTGTATCCTCCCATTCCTCCCTCCCTCCCATTTTTCCCTTACTCCCCTCCCCTATGACTGTGACTGAGGGGGACCTCCTCCCCCTTTATATGCTCATAGAGTATCAAGTCTCTTCTTGGTAGCTAGCTATCCTTCCTCTGAGTGCCACCAGGTCTCTAAAAGACTCATTGGAATGTTAATTAAATGTAGATGACTACCAAGTACAGAATAATAATTCCCAAAAATATTAAAATAGCACATGAAGGGATGAATTCTATTCATAAACAAACTTAACTCGCTTTTGGTATCCTTTACTTTATTTCCTCATCCCTCCCTCTCTATCCCCTACTACCTTCCTCTCCTTTTTTCCTTATTCTTCTCTATAATACTATAAATGAAAATGTCTACCATATTCTCACTTTAACACTTAGTCCTGAGTTTGTGGTACTCTTTGGGGAGGTGTAGGAGGCATGGCTGAACATAAGGAAGTATTTCACTGGAGGCGAGCTCGGGAACTTTAAAAGACTAGTGCTATTTCCAGCATGATCTCCCTTCTTGGTGCTTGGGCTCAAAACGTGAGCCATCACTTTCCCACTTCTGCTGCCATGTCTACTGCCCTGATGTCCCCATCACCACAGAATCTCTGCAACTGTAAGCCTAAATAATTTTTTTCTGTAATCACTTGCCTTGGTCATGGTGTTTTGTCACAACAATGGAAAAGTCATGAACTTGGCATCCTATAGAAGAATGTCAAACATTTAAATGCTTGCATCAAAAGCTCACTACACATGGTCATTGCCAGTATGATGACACTTATCAGTACGGTATGTTGACTGGTGTTACATGTAACTAAAAAGTACCTTGGAGCTTTTATCTGTGGACTCTATATCTGTGTCTTTTCTAAAATTTGGACACTCAAAATTTCAGCCAGACTGGCTGGTCAGCCGACTCCAGGGATCTTCATGTCTCTATCTCCAGAGTGCTGGGAGTCCAGGCACACACTGACATTACACACAGTTTTGCATTTTGTGTTTGCTTTGAGATTGGGTCTCACTGTGTAGTTATGGCTGGCCTGAGACTCACATGGCCTCTAGAATTCTGGGAATAAATCCATGAGGTACCACACCCAGACAAACACCACACATGTTAATATTTATTAATTTCTGCCAAACACTGATACCCTAAGTTCACATAGTCTGTCCCTTGATTTTCACATGGCTATAGCAATATATTCATTACAAAAAATATTAAATGTTGCAGAAATTTTTCTGTGAAGCCAGGCAAAAGTAAAGGGTTTACAGGTAGGCTATAATGTCATTTCAATATTGATAATTCTAGAAAACATTTGAGGGAAGCTTATCTACAAGTCTATTTTGGGACTTTCCAACATTCAGCTTTGTGAGAAAATAAGTCAAACAAAACAGAAAATAAATTAAAAATGCTATAATGTTACCATATATTATTACCAAAGAAATGTACTTCAGGAAAGATGAATAGACAAATGAGACAAATGATTTCTTAATGAGGACACCAATGACTAGAGAGATGGCTCAGCTGTCCTCTTGCAGAGGAACATGGTTCAGTTAATAGCAGTCACATTGGGTGACATACACCTGTACCTCCAGCTCCAGGAACTATGGCATTCTCTTCTGGCCCCCACACATTCTCTTGCATGCAAACTCACACATGCATAAATATAAATAAAGTAAATTAGTATTTACAAAAAAGAGCCAGTTAACTTGGTGAAGAAGGATAGAATATAGTGAAGTTTTGGGAACTATAGGACTATGACTTTGAGGCCAGCATGGGCTCTATATTTGTGTCCAGAGAGAAAATTCTGGTATGGAGGGTACTGGCTGCTCCTCCAGAGAATTCCTTTGATTCCAGCACTCACAAAGCAACTCACAACCATCTTTACCTCCTAATCGCAGTACCAGAGAATCCAACACGTTCTTCTTGCCTTATGGCATGAACACACTACATAGAAATACATGCAGCAACACACACATGCAAATACATTAAAAGTATTAAAAATCAAGAAAAGAAGCATACTGAAGAAAACTTCATCAAAAATAACTTACTGGCAACTGTTGATGATGTCTGAATTAGTTTCATTGCATTGCTGCACAGGAAAGTAAGCTGAGGCTGCATTAGTTCCATACATAATAGAGTTGAGGAAAGAGAGCAAAGTTTTCATCATACCTTTAAAATATATTTGAAAAGACATCACACAGTTTATGGTAGCATGGATAAGGATGGAGTAACTATGCTAAGAGATATAATCCAAGGACAGAAAAGCATAGACCTCATGATTTCTCTTTCATATAAATTTTCGGCAGCTGAGCAGAAGTAGAAAGCATCCTTAACAGGGGTTAGGGACCCAAAGAACTGGAGAATGTTGATAAAAAGATATGTAATCTCAGATAGCAAATTCAAATTTGTGGTGATTTGTGGGGCATAGAGTATATTCCAGTCTTGAATACTGCTGAGCAGATGATAATGTTCTCAGCAGAAAAAGCAAAAAAAACCCATAAAACATGTGATCTAATGCCTATTTTAATGAGAGCTCTGTAACTATTTTAATGTATGCATATTAAAAGCAACTTACCCTCAGGAAATACAGAAATTTATTACTTTCCACTAAAAATAAACAATTATTAAAATATATTGAGCAAAATTGTTTTTATAATTATCCATGGTACAGTTATAAAAAATTTACAAGCAAATTATTAAAGATTTAGTAGTAAAAATTAAATAATTGCATCAGCAAAGTTCTTGAGAAAGCAAGGGCGTATTTTGACACAAACACAAGCATGAGTTTGTGATGGTAGGCTTATCCTATTTTTAAAACTAAGCATTTTATCCCTTGTAATATTAAAGAAAGAAGATCACCCAAGTAAGAAGGGAATGTGTTTTGTAGATTCGGCGTATGTAATACAGGCAGTTTCTGCCTGATTGCTTCCATTTCATTAAAAGACTCAATACATGTAAAGCTCTTAGAGCAATGTCTAGCCTGAGCAAGAATAATGCAAGTGTTAGCTATTAATATTTCTCAATGAAGTATGAAGCAAAAGGCATCAGCTGAAAATAACAGGGAGGGTGGGAAGGGTTAGGAAGAAAAATCCTGTAAAATTGCCATTGTTTGGGAGCAGTTCTTTTGCCTCCTGGATTTTTCCCGTTCCATTTTCATAGGTAGAGGTTTTTATGTTATATGACTCCATTGGCTCCTTCTGCCCCAGGAGACGTGGGTTGACATATATCATTAGTAAACTGGGCATGTATTATTTGCTTAGACTTAATTTTTTCTCCTCTTTGTGATCTCTTGGAAGTGAGCAAGCCCTTTTGGTCATGGCAATAAGTTGACTGAGTTAAAGCTCCATCCTAGTTGAGCTTGGCTATGGCTCCTTGGTATCATGCCTGCTTGTGTCACTCTGCCCCATGTTGCAGCTCATTATGAAAAGGTTTGCTTGCTTAGGAACCACAGCTGTGCTCCTGAACTTCAGCCTTATTGCAAAGCTTTCAGTTGACTTTTTGTCTGCCATTCCTTTGTTTTCTTATTCATTTGGCTTAGAACAGAATGCGGCAAGCAGGTGAACATCCAGTTGTTCGTCTTGACGACTACTACCTTCCTAGAGATTTCTAATAGTATGATCTTGGGCAAACTAATTACTATACTTTTAATCAATTTCCACATCAATTAAATATGTATAATAAGAAAGCTGATCTCAAAGGTGTTTTGGGACACTTGTAATAACGATTAAAGGTATGCTTTCCAGTCAGAGAAGGCTTTGTAGGTGTGATCTCTGTTTCTGAGTGGAAAACTATACTAGAACAGCAGTTAGTGAAACTAAGGGCCAGAGGCAGGAGATAACAGCACAGGAAATGAGTGGAGGAAGGGAAGGAAGTACATCTTGTGTATTTAGAGAATCTCAATTAGTTCATGGGCATTTTGGGTCTCTGTTGGGAGGAGTTTCCCCAAGTGGCACATCAAAAATCAAAATCTGTTCTGTACTGCATTTCCGAAGTTGTTTATAGGGAAGATGACAAGTTCAATGTGGGAGGACTATAAATAGGGTTTCAATCCAAGCTGGCAGCTTCACACTACAGAAAATGACAAGACTATCTGCTAGAATCCAAGCTAGGTTTTATTGGGCTATTTACTAAATTCAGGACTAAGTGCCCATTGATGTCAGTGCTCTGTTAACACCACACATAGAGGTCATTAACTTGCATGATAGTGTGGAATGGCTTGCTGAGGACAGTGCTAGTACAGCATTCAAATGATGAGAGTCTGAACGTTAAAAGAACATTTGTCTTGATTCTGAAATTTGTTTTCACCTCCCCTTCTCTCCCCTTGAAAATAACAGAAGGAGTAGACATGAGAGAATATGGTATTTCTGGCAGAGGGAAAATATAGGCAAAGACTTGAAGTTAAAATAAATACAAATGTGTAGGAAATTGATTCTAGCATATGAGTGGTGTCATCAGATCAAACGAGTAAATCAAAGGGGCTTTGACCACAGAGAGAGTTTGCATTTGATTTTGGGATGACTAGGAAATGAGGATGTTAAGGTTGAACATGCAAACATTTGTGTTACAATAAAATATCTCCCTGCCAAAGTGACTGTAAAGAGGTGATAGTTATGAGTCATATAAACTGGAGTAGCAACACCGCTTGCAGATAATTTTAGTCCACACTAGGAAGTAATATTCTCTTTATTGGCAAATTCCTTGCAGTGGCTGAGTCCATGTGTACAAAGACATTCTGCTGCCCTGATATGGTCGTATCATTTCTGCCGAGTTTTGATGAACCTTTGGGTATATTCTCTTTTCACTCATGAACATCTCCAATAATAGCAGCATGTCTCCATGACCAGCCACTTCAATATGATCATCAGAATGTGAAAAAGTGAGAAGCACCTTTATATTCTGTGAGAGCTAGGCCTTGAATAAGAGGATTCTAGATCAGTCCCAGCTCAATCCCTCCAAGTCATGTATCCAAAGTGTGAGCTCTTGCTCAGTAGGACCATCAGTTCTGTAAGGAAGACAAGATAAAGATATATTAAAGACTTTCTAAATTTCTATAGTTAAAATATCTCTTTGTTACATTTATGTTCAATTATATGTGAATTTAGTTTATAAATAAAAATATATGTTTCAGTAGGATCAAAAATTAAAGCAAGAAAGCAATCAAGAAAAAGAAAAGGAAGGAGGAAAGAAAGAAAGAAAGAAAGAAAGAAAGAAAGAAAGAAAGAACCAAAAGATACAGCCACAGCCAACTGCCCAGACATGAAAATTAAGAGAACAGGAAATGTTATGAAGACCGCTTGAGAATGTGGTTTCCTTCTTACTTGCATTGTACATGCCACAAAATCAGCACACCTAGAAATACATCACTTAAGAAATGTTAGGGAAAAGTAGAGGAAACCAGAAGAATAAAAAGAATGGATAATTGAAATAATGTTTGTCATTCATATGTTAGATAAGTAAACATTAATATATATGTCATGTTATTCTGACAAGCTCTCAAATAAAGCTTTCTATGCTTTAAATGCATGTTCTCTTTGCTTCTAATTTATTGATTTCATCCCTGAGTTTGATTATATCTTGTATCTACTCCATTTAGGTGTGTTTGCTTCTCTTTGTTCTAGACTTTTCAGTTATGCTGTGAAGTTGCTAGTATGAGAACTCTTGAATTTCTTTATGAAGGCACTTGGTGCTATGAAATTTCCTCTTAGCACTGCATAAGTTTTGGTATAGTGTGTTTTTCTTTTCTTTTTTTTTCTTCTTTTTATGTGTTTTTATTTTCATTGAATTATAAGACATCTTTAATTTTTTTTTCTTTACTTCTTTCCTGACCCAAGGGTCAGTGAATAGAGAGTTGTTGAGCTTCTATAATTTGTAGGCTTTCTGTTGTTTTTGTAGTTGTTATAGTCCATCTTTAGTCCATGGTGATCTGAGAAGGTACAAGGAGTGATCTGTGTTTCCTTGGATCAGTATGGGCTTGTTTTAGGGCCTATCTGGTCAGTCTGGGAGAAGGCTCCCTGAGGTGCTAAGAAGGAGATGTAAGAGTATACACTGGTACAACCATTATGAAAATTAATCTGGTGCTTTCTCAGAAAAGTGGGAATAGTTCTACCTCAAGCCCAAGCTATACCACTCCTGGGCATAGAACCAAAAGATGCTTCACCATATTACAAAGACACTCACTCAATTATGTTCATAGCAGCTTTATTAATAATATCCAGAAACTGGAACCAACCTACATATCCTTCAACTGAAGAATGGATAAAGAAAATTGCATTTACACAACGGGATACTACATAGATATTAAAAAGGAAGCCATCTTGAAATTTGCAGGAAAAAGGATAGAACCTGAGTGGGGTAACCCAAACCTAAAATGACATACATGGTTTGTACTCACTAATAAGTGGATATTAGCCATAAAGTACAGGATAAACTTGCTATAATCCACAGACCCCAAAGAAGCTAAGGAACAAGAAGGGCCTAGGGAAGGATGCTTAGGCATTGGAGATGAACGGAGGGAGGACCTGTGTAGGAGAAGGGATGGGGAGGGGACCAGTGGTGGGGATTAGGAGTAGGGAAATGGTGGGGGGGGGAGTGAGGAAACAGAAGTCTCTGGGACTTCCCAGAGTCGTGAGGTATGGGAGGCTCCAGTAAGTATATGGGGGGGGGGGCTTCCTATTTGAGACTCTTAGCAATGGGAGATTTGGAGCCTGAAGTGGCCACATGCTGTAACCAGGCAGGTCTTCCAGTGTGAAGGTTAAGGACACACACCCCCCCCACACACACACACACACAACCTTCAACCAAAAATTTGCCCTGCTTACAAGATGTGCCAGGAAAAAGATGGAGCAAAGATTGAGGAAATGGCCAACAAAAGACTCTCCCTATTTGAGATCCATCCCATTGGAGAGAACCAACCTCTGACACTATTAATGTTACTCTGCTGTGCTTTTAGACAGGAGCCTAGCATAACTCTTCTGAGGGGTTTCACCCAGCAGCTGATGAAACAGATGCAGAGCCCCACGGCCAAACATTAAACAGTAGTCTGAGCGTCTTATGGAAGAGCCTAGGGAACAAATGAGGGAGCTGGAGGGGTCAAGTACTCCACAAGAGGGCATACAAAGTCAACTAACCTAGGAAAATGTGGCATGCAGAGACTAAAGCACCAACATCCAAAGAATATACATGGACTAGTCCTAGGCCCCCTGCCCAAAAGCAGCAGATGCGTCCTCTCTGATTCTGATGACTCCCTTTGGATCCTGTTCCCTTAGCAGGGCTGTCATGTCTGGCCTCAGTGGGAGAGCATGTGTGTAATCCTTCAAGGACTTAATGATTTGGTCCCCATGAGAGACCTCTCCATTCTTTGTGGAAAAGAGAGAATGTGGGGAGTGGGGTTCAAGGAGTCAACTAAAAGGAGAGGAGGGGGGCTGCAATCAGGATATAAAGTGAATATATAAATGAGTTAATTAGTTGAAAAAGAAAGTATGTTCTAGGTTAAACAACTATGTTTCTCATCACTATGATTAGTTGAGTGAAAACTATAGCTTAAGGAAGGATAGGTTTCCTTTTGCTCATCGTCTGAAGCATGTCCCATCATGGTGGGGAAATCATAAACATGGGCCTAACTCCTGTGCAAAGCAATGGGAGTGTAGGGTTTATTGCTCACATGGCAAGTGATCAGGAGGCAGATAGAAAGGAATGCTGCTGCTCATTTGATCACAACTTCGCTTCACTCTCCTCCTCCTCCTCTTCCTCCACCTCTTCCTCCTCCTCCTCCTCCTTCTTTTTTCCAACTGAGCCTCTAATCTATAAAATGAGCTGCTTCTCTCAGACTTACTGTCACAGGAAGGATTCTCTCAGCAAAGCCTAGAAGTGTGTCGCTTAGGGGATTCTAAATGCAGTCAAACTGGCAATGAAGATCCGCCATCACATATACAGTAATATAGCAATGACTGTGACAAGAAACTTGCAAAATGAATGAAAGAGGGGAGTAAATTCATGGTAACGCTGGCTGACAATAATATCGTGTAGAATCCTCTAGTGGCCATGAGAGACCCCAACACTATTAGCACGAGTTTGATCCGTGTTGGAAGGATTTCATCACATAATGCTTCTACTACAGATAAAACCCCCAAATCACCAAGATGCTATTTCTCCTTCTCTGCAACTCAGATCTGATTCGTTTTCCATAGTTGTTTCTCAGTGTGCGTTAATGGGCGATTCCATAAATGAAGAAATCTTAGACACTATGCTTACAAAAGAAGATATCAAAACTAGAATAAATTTAGAAGAAAATTTATTGTATCTATGTGTACTAGAGTCTGTGTTATGACAGCTTTGGGCTGTAGGATGCTATGACATAGACTCTTCTGTGATACACAGGTAACCTTGGGAACCACCGACCTCAACAGGACAGTGGAGGGTGATTACAATATAACACAAACAGTGCTGCCTCATGAAGTCATTGCTTGACGTTTTAATTTGAGGAATAAGTGGTATATTAAGTAATTAATGTAGTATAATATGCAGCAAATGTTCAGGGATTGCTGAGTTACATACAGTGAATTAACTGTCTCCTGAGCATCTAATCTTGCTGCATTATGGGTGAGATACACAGATTCAGGAACTAAGCATTAAAAAAAATGACTTGTATGTAAACATGTCAGTTTATGAATTTATAAATTATAATAGAATCCAAAGTCACAATTTAAAAGTATAGTCATCACAAACTATTCATCTTGTAGGTATAGAAAAAAAAACAAAAAAACAAAAAAACAAAGAACTCCAAATTCCAAACAATTTCCCTGCCATTCCTTAAAATCAGAATCCAGGGTTGAAGAAATGGTTCAGCCATGAAAGGCTAGACTCACAACCAAAACTATGAAGTCAGAAGTCATTTTATTTTCAGAACGTGTTTGTCTTTACATAAAATTAGTAAGAGGCAAATTAAAACATAACAGAAGCATTTTTAATGTTGTTAGTGTTTGAAGCATGATGGTTTAATGGCTCCTTCACTCTGCATGACTGAAGTTCCCACGTCCTCAGTGTATCTCCTGAGGAATATGCACTTGCTTATTCACCTAGGATCCTTGTAAACATTCACTTCCTGTCAAGTTGTTTCGGTTTCCGTAGAAACACACCTCTTTCTGAAAGTGACAACGTAGAGAGAGTTGAGTTTCATAAAAATGCTGATGGGTTTCAGTGCTTTACGAACTTGCCTGCTCCCTTGTGCCCCTCATAACACACCCTGTTCAGCACAACCTATCAGTGCTTTCCCTGTGAGGAGCACAGTACTACTGAACCCCTTAAAACGTAATAGTGACTTCATCCTCTTATCTTATAAGATATTTTTAAAATAAATAAGTATATTTCCTCTTATTAAAATCTGAGGCCTGGGAACATATCTCAATGGCAGATAACTTGCCGTGTATATGTGAGGCCCTATGTTCAATCATTACTGTATAGGAAAAAATAAAAATTTGTGTAAGTTTTCTTTAAGTAGTTGACTTAGTTTTCCTCTAAAGTGAATAGCTCTAAGTGGATACTTTATTTTCAAAAGAGTGATATGCTCCTCTAATGAAAGAAAATAAATTGTGTGGCCATGCATATACATGATGTGAAGGTACGTGTACACATGTGTGTGAATTCATGTAGAGGTTAAAAGAAATGTAATTTGTGCGTAATTGAACTAGTCTGTATTCTATTTTATTTTATACAGTGTCATCTCACCAGCTGTGACAGCCTGGGTAACCATGAATCATAGGGATCCTTCTCTCTCACAGACTGGGATTTCAGGTGAGGTCCACTCGGCCTCAGAGTCTGTGTAGGTTCTCTGACTGAACTCAGGCGTCCATTTTGTGCAGCAGCCTGTTTACTGATGAAGCAATCTCCCCATGCCTGGAGGCAGTATTTTAAACTTCCTGAATCACAGGCTTCTTTCACCATATCTCCAGAAAACACTCCACACATGGTCATTTTAAACTATTTAAGGAAGCTGTTGAGCCAATTTACTCTTTATCTAATTACTGCCTTAAATATAAAATTACTGGCACCATAAAAGCATAATTGATTATTATGTTGCCCATACAATTTATTTCTATCTTACTGTAAAATATTTTAATATGTATGTGTCTCCATAGGTCTTGTGAATTCCTGATATGTATATTTTAGTTTGTATTAACATGAAAATACAACTTTATGCCGGGTACAGGTGGCCAACGCCTGTAATCTCAGCACGTGGGGATGAAGGATTAGGCACATCTCTGTCTAGACAGATCTCTATGAGTTCTAGGTCAGCTTGGTCTACAAAGCAAGTCCAGGACAGCCAAGGCTACACAGAGAAACCCTGTCTCTAAAAACCAACCAACCAAACAACCAAACAAACAAACAAACAAAAACATTTTTATCTTCATGAGTTATTTTAGGCATCAGCTCTCTGACAGAAATGTCCTCCTTTCAGGGGAAGAACATTCTTACAGATGTACCCTGAGAGCAGGGCATGATGATGTAAGAGTCGTAACAAGCTCACGAGCTCAATCTTCCATGCTTCATTTAGCTTAAAATGATCAGTAAGTCATTCTAAATAAGTTATTTTATTTTTACATTTTTAAAATGTACTCTTCTCTCGCATATCACATCTTGACTGCAGTTTCCACTCCCTTCTTTCTTCCCAGTCCCTCCCCATTCCCCTACTCTTTCTTCTCTTCCTCCATTTCTTTTATAAAAAATGCCAGGCCTCCCATGGATGGCAACTAAATATGGCATATCAAATTACTGTAAAATAAATCAGCTCCTTTCATATTAAGGCTGGATGGGGTGGGGCAACACAGTAGGAGAAAAAGAATCCCATGGGCAGGCAAAATAATGAGACATAGCTTGCTTCCACTGTCCAGTAAAATCAAGTTAGACAAGTGTAACAGAAATGGAGAGGGAAAATATTATATTTTTGCAATTATGATTTAATAACATCATTTATCCAGTCCTGTCTTTCTCTCCAAACCCTCTTTCATATAAATCAAAATTAAATTAGCTCCCAGCACTCAAAACTTAAGCATTCAAATCTATTGCCCTTTACACAGTGCCTTGCAATGGTTGTAGAGTAACTTACTCAGATTCATATGTATACAAGGTATGGGATAACAATTGAGATGTAATATGAATTAAATAAAAAATATATTTAAAAAGATTCATATATATGTGTGTGTTTGTGTATATATATATATATATACATATATATATATAGTTCTGAGCTAAAGCCTAATAATACAAAACTATAGCTACAGGAATCAGAAACTAGTATTGAGTTGGGAATTTCTTAGAGGGAAGATAGATATGCACCTGGGAAAAGAAGAATCACCTCTACTTTCCCTGAAATATGCCTGAGGCTGACTGCAAGGAGAGCAGGGAAAATATAAAGTTCATTGATACATTTTAGTGGTGAGACCTACTTACCTGGATGACTATCTTGACCTCTATAATCTTTAATACCATACTTAGCCAAAATCCAACCAATTCATAAAGCTCTTTGTAACAAAGCCAAGAACTTAAAGCCAAACCAAGCAATTCTCAAGAGATGCTTAATTACTCACAGGTGTTGTTGCTAAGCAACCACTTCACCCCCCCCCCCCTGCTTCTGTTGCTTTACCTAAGTACAGTGTTCTTTTCTCTCTACTTAGTGAATGTTAAAAAGAGACAGAGAAGTGCTCTAAGAAGAATTTATTTTAAACCAGGTGGAAATAGAGGTTTTATCAAAAGAGGCTAAGCTTTAAGTTTTGAACTAGAACATATGCAGCACATTAAAAATATTTCAACCCACCCTATCCTGCCCCTGCTGCCACCTCTGTGTAAAAGATTATTTTTTGGAGAACAGATTTTTAGGACAGAACTTTAATAAGAATGTAGGGATTGTTGGAAGAAATGGTGCAATGTTTGATTCATACGTGGCTATGAGCAGAAGTGACAGACAGCAAGATAGACAGTCTAGACACCTGGACACACACAGCTGGACCTTGTAGGAACCCCGCTATTTCCATAGATGTGTAAAGGACGACATTTTCTAAAGATATCACCCAAGCCTATGAAAACTGAGTTAATAGTCCCATGCTGTCTCTGATTTGTATTCATTAGTTATTGATCTCTGATTTACAACCTTGAATGCTTTCTGATAAGAATTTACTTTTTTCTGCTTGACATATGAATAACTTATCCCCAACTATGGCCCTGATCTTGATTTATAAACTTTCTATGTAATTCCTACACTGTTTCAGCATTGCATTTCACAAATAGGACTTAACTTTTCCCCCTGCCTCAAAACAATTAAAATTAATGGGGAAAATGGTGTTTAAAGTGGTCTGAATGGAAGAGGCTTCTTCGCATATTTGACATCAGGGAGTTGGTGTGTTTTGTGCCCCACCAGTTAGATAACTTTCCTGACTCCCTGTGTGAAGTCATTTCTGTGGGAGAACAAGGTCAATTTATACCAAGGTAAATATTACTGATAAGGGCATCATCGATACTTTTCAAAATAACATTTTAAAAGGTACTTTTTACTCATTTAGCTTCTTAAACAAATGATAGCTGCCTACTGAGCAACTGGTAACATCACTTTCCCATGCTGACTTGGGATCTAATGCGTCCTTGTCTGCTTCTGTACATTGTACTGCCCCCTGAGAGAAGATGAGTCTGGGCATTCCTCATCATTTTCAATTGATTATATACTCATTGAGTTCTTGTTCTAATTAAACAAAAATCATGCACTAATGTAAAGGAAACCCCCTAAATTTTGAGTTACCTTACATTTCAGACCATTCCCTTTCCTTCTGTATTCACAGATATTCTGTATTTTGATTTTTGTTTTATGAGTTTATTTGATGTATACCTGTCAAATTTGATTTAGCAGATGTCACAATTTGCTTCTATTTACAACATGTGTGGCCATTGCTTTTGATATTGCAAATAAAAATAGTATAAAATTTAGGTAAAATTCAGATAAAAGGAAAAAAAGACAAGATACCTTTTTCTACCAAAATCATGGTTTATCATGTAACTAACTCAATACAAATATTATTTTGAAGTACATATAAAAAACTAATTATAGTCATCAAAAATATCCTACATCAGAATTAACTCTCAACTGATTTTGAATTCAAAACATACTGAGATAATTATATATAAGAATAAATTGTAAATGTTTATGGTTTTTGAAAGCCTTACAGCATTGTAATATATCTTACACCAGGTTTTGTAATTGCAATACACACACACACACACACACACACACACACACACACACACATGTTAGGTTTAATGTCTATAAAAATCACTTTGAAATAACTTTCAAGTAACCCAGACTATAGAAAATAACCTTCTTGGAAGTTATCATTTGTAGTGAGCATATTTAAGATCTAAATTTAAATAACTTCTTTAATGTTCTGTATAAAAAAGAAAATTCTGCTCAAATAAGTGTGTGAAACCCACATGAATCACTCTGTGCTTGGCTTTACACTATGGAAATCTGTTGTCAGGAACAGTTCTCAAGTCAAAAAGCCTCAAATGTTGCTAACTCAGCACTTCCCATAAGACTTAACCACAGTTCTCTGGTAAACATTGAAACTAACAGTAAGAACTATTTTTCCTGAAACTCTTAAAACTGCTGAGCTGCTGATCTGAGTCTCCTTTGGGAGACTCTAAGTGTCTTAGTAGGCACTGAGAAATTCATCCACCATCCTGTAAAGCAACATCAGCTTTGGGGTATCACTGAAGAGTTTCAATGTGATCATGGAATATTAAGGAACATTTTTTCAAAGTTAGAGTCTCAAAGCATTGAGCATTTCCTTAAAACTGTTCAAACATGAAACAAACAAAACACAAAGCAAATATTTTAGAAATACTTAGTTTGAAATATTTCTCTCACTCTTTTATATGTGCTTTAAATTATATGATAAAATAATGGTAAGAAGACAGAAAATGCATATACTTTGGTTTGCTAATAATTTATTTATTCACTTTACCTCTCAGTCATAGCCACGTCCCTCCTCTTATCCCAGTCTCCCCTCCCCCTCCCCTTCCACCCTCCCCTACTCTTCAAAAAATGAGAGAGCACCACCACCACTACCTACCCAAACCATCACATCAAGTCCCACCAAGATTGAGTTCGTCCTCTTCCCTGTGGCCTGGCAAGGCAATCCATTCAGGGGAAAGTGATCAAAAAGCAGGCAACAGAGTCCATGTCAGAGTCAGCCCCTGTTCCCCTTACTACTTGTCCCACATGAAGCCTGAGCTGCCCATTGGCTACATCTGTGTAGGAGGCCTAGGTCCAGTCCATACATGGCCTTAGTTGGTGCTTTAGACTGTACAGGTCTCTCTGGGTCCTGGTTAGCTGCCTCTGTCGGCCTTTCAGTGGAGCTCTTGTCTTTCTAGGTCCTTTTATCCTTTCGTCCACTTTTCTACTAGACTCTCTATGTTTTGCCCAATGTTTGGCTATGAGTCTCAGCATCTTTTTGAACCACTGTTGGGTGGAGCTCTCTGAGGAAAGCTCAGGTAGGCATATACTTTGCATTCACTTAGCAATATGTACGTCTGGGAAGCTCTTACTATAGCGAGGTGTGAAAATTAATTGTTTCTTTCCCCATTTACATAAAAATGACTTGGAAAGGATTTATAATGTGGGAGTAAGTGTTGATGGCCCTAGGAGTTGGCACATAAAAGGAGTGTGTGCTGTTCTCGGATGGGAACCAACCGTACCCATCAATCTTTGCAGTCCTTTCTGCATCGAATGTAATTAATAAATGCCCTGGCACAGGACATAAGCCTTTTACTCTACTCATTTTATAGTATAAATATTCAACAAAGATAATATAAATATCCCCACTCATCTGTCAGATAGATTCAGGGTGATGCAAAGTGCCTGCCAAAATATGCATCCTATGGCTGTAACTACAGCTACTGTCACATAATTCATATTCTTAATGCAAGACTTGGCACAGGTAGGTCTTTTTAGGAAGGCAGAGAGTGAAAACTTACATTACATGCAATCGTTCTTTGATGGATGGCATAAAATGAACTGGCTTTTTGCATTATTGTGCAGCACTTGGATGTCAGAATTGGCTAGCAATTATCAGCAGCATGTACAGTCCTTTCACCTCTCTAGCAACAGGCCCAAGCATTCCACTAATCATATTAATGTGTCTATTCCAGATTGTAGCAGTGTGACATAGAAAGCATGCTAAGATATTTCCCTATATTATATTATCATATTAATACAGGATTAAAACACATATTTTATTAAGGTTTCTTAAATATTTATAAAATATATTTTGGTTATTATAAATATGTGTTTACTTATGTGCATATGAACAGATCATTGATATGGCTGATGCTTTTTGCCTCAGATAGTAAAAGTAAAAACTATATCTTTTATTTTTGAGTTTTATTTTTTACATACATTACATCCCGACCTCATTTTCCCCTATCTCACCTCCCTTCTCTCTCCTCTCTCCTCTCACTCTTCCTCTGTGTCCCTTAAATAAAAGCAGGAATATTAATTGAACATGGCATAAAAAATTACACTAAGACTAGGCACAAATTCTAATGTAAAGGCTGGATAAAGCGACCTATAAGGGAGAAAAGGGTCCTAAGTGTATTCAAGAGTCAGAGGTACTCCCCACTCATGCTACCACGTGTTCTACAAAAGCACCGACTGTACGTGCATATTGTAAATCCAAGGCTCTAGCTGGGACCCATACAGAGTTTGTGATTCCCACTTCGATCTTTCTGAGGCCTTATGAGCTCTGCTTTGTTGATTCTCTGGGTCATTTTTTTCTTGGTGTCTTCAACCCCTCTTGCTCCTAGAATCCCTCCTTACCCCTCCCTCAGAGTTCCTCGGGCTTTGCCTAGTGTTTGGCTCTGGATCTCTAAGTCTGGTTCTATGGCTTGCCTTTGAAGCTTCTCTGGTGGCAGCTAGGCTAGGGACTTAGCTAGGGGTGTGGCAGAGTATCACTAGAGTATCGTTGACTTTTTCCCACCATCACACGTGGTTCTATCTAAGGTGTCTCTACTGACCAGCCTCTAGTTCCTGTCCATCTTTTCAGTGTTAGGAGTGGGCTCCCTTCCCAGTTGCGCGCCTCAAACTGGACGCGCCATTGGTTGGCCACTCCCACATGTTCTGTGTCGCCTTCTCCGCAGCTCACTTGTCTCGCAGGAAAAATTAAAGGTAAAAGGTTTTGTGGCTGAGTGGATTTGAAAGGCCAGAGTGAGCCCAGTGAAATCTACTGTGCAACTCGTGGTGTTAAAAACCCCCCTCCAGAAGGGCAGTCCAGACATAAGCACAGGAATGTGGAGAAATCTTATCTCAAGACTGGCCATCTATGTTTGACACCTTAAATGGTTTAGGCATCTCATTTTCTGGTTTCTCATTTCATGACGCCACCTGGACACGGGCCAATCAAATACTGACCCCCACCAATTAGGTTTTAGATTACCTAACTCTTGCTGGATTCCTCCCTTTCTGTCCATAAAAAGGCCTGCAAGCCTACATCCAGGTTTGCTATTCTGTAAAGTGGCTGCAGGATTCTTGCTTTTCGAAATAAAAACACTCTTGCCAATTACATGTGTGAGTGGTGGTCTCAGAGCAGCCATTTCAAATTTAACAGAAATCACAATCTCACTGCCTGATAAAAGAAAATGGCCCGTTCTGGCTCCCTGTCTTCCATTAGAAGGAGACGTTGCTAGAGTCACAATCGTAAATTCCTCAGCGTTTTCACTGCAGTAGGAAAAATTGTAACTTTTAAAAATCCTATTTATTTTTACCTTAAACTGTCAACATTGCTAAATATAATTAAATAATATATACTTCGAAACCAGCCATGTGTAAGAAATAAGGCAAATTATATAATTCGAGAGGATCATAATATTGGTAGCAGCTGGGATACATGCCGCTACTGTGGTCCGGCAGAGTGAACGCAGCATTTAGCGTATCTTGGGAATGGCTTACTCTATGCATGTGTCCCTCCTTCAGTGTTGCTACCAGTCTTTCGTGTGTTTGTATCATTTCATTTTTATCCCTTGTTTTTTATTTCTTTATAACTTTGACTTAATATTTTCAATGCCTGTGAATGCTGGCTTACATACACTTTTCTCAAGTCGTCTCTGTAAATGAGAAGTCATGCTAAACCAACTTCTGCAATCATAAGATTAAAAATCAATGGGCCTTGAATTCTAATCTTTAAAGCCTTAGCATAGTGTATCTCTCAACCCTCCTCAGAAGCCCTTCTGTCTTGCAGTAGATAGCAACTATGACAGAAACCCACAGCTGTTCAATATTTATGTAAAGTATAGAATACCTAGAAATATATATTTGAAATATAGAAAGGACACTGCTTTAAGTAGGTTATATGGTAAATTCTGACACAGGTAAGTGAATTTGTTTCCCTACCTGTCAAACAATATAACAACTTTATATGGTTTATAGCACAGATTTTTTTTATTATCCTGGAGCCTAGAACTATGTAATCCAGGTGTTGTCAAATTTAATTTTGGGTAAGGTTGCTTTTCTTTATTGCAAACTGCTATCATATTCTTATTGCAAATGTGTACTTTTGTTGTTGTTTTGGTTTTTTTTAAAGGTTATTTTAAGGTTGTTTTAAGGTCACAGTAATCTTCACATAGTTTCTGACTATTTAACAAAATGCATAATTGTAGCCCCTCACCTTTTACATAATCTGTTACCAAAATCAATAGGAGTTGAAAGAACACAGTGCAATATATTTAGAGAGATGACATCTACATATATTTTAATGTCATACATTGTTATAATTATTTTACTATTGTTGACAATTCCTTTTTTATTTATTTATGTATTTGATTTCTTTACAGCCTGTTCCAAGACCATTCCTCCTCTTCTCCCCACCCCACCCTCACACCCCACTTCTCCCTGTCCCCCCTATCATTTTTTCTCAGAGAAGGGGAGTCCCCCAAGGGTACCAATGTACCCTGACACTTCAGGTCACATGACTAAGTGCATCCTCTCCTATTGGGCCCTAACAAGGCAGTCTAGCTACGGAAAAGAGATCCAGTGGCAGGCTACAGAGTCAGACAGCCCCTACTTCCATTGTTAGGGGACCCACATGTTGACGACGGTACACATCTGCTAGGGTCTAGGTCCCACACATGCATATTCTTTGGTTGGTGTTTCAGACTCTGTGAGCCCCCATGGATGAGGTTAATTGACTCTGTAGGTCCTTTTGTGGTGTCCCTGACTCCTCTGGCTCTCTCTGTCTTTCCTGCAAGTCTTCCATAGAGCTACCCAAGCTTGGAATATCGTTGGACTGTGGGTCTCTGCATCTGTAGGAACTATTTTCTTATAGGTACATTAAACACGTCATACGCAGGTCCTGTCCCTAGAACCTCCTTTTAATTCATTTACTTCTTTAGAGGAATCATCTATAAATACATCCATACAGGAGATTAATGATTAACTAGAAAAGCACTCGTATGATCTATACATTCAGATTTTTATAATATTGAGTAGTTTTAGATATAAGGAGCCACCCAAGTCCAAAGAAAGGTATCTCAATCTAATATTATAATAATGTAGTCTTTAAAAAGAAGAAAGGGTGAATAATCAAGCTGAATGGGTTTCATTTGGAATGACACTTAACTATTGTAATTGGGGTTATTTTTATTTTACTTTAAATTTTTACCTAAACACTATTTAGAATTTATTTTTTAAAAATAACAAATTTTTACAGGCTGTTTTACATAGCTTCACTGCGGGATAATTGTCAGTGATCTTAAGTATAGAACTGTAAAATAAGAGGCGATTCATACACAACAAATTATTTTCAAAGGTAGTTTTCATGCCACATGTATTTTAATCATTATGTAGTGCTATCAATATATTTGACTTCTACAAATATGATACTCTTTACTGCTAGGTTTATAGAAAATCATTCAATAAGAAAGTATGAAGTAACCATGATCTGATTAAATTTCATTAATTTCATTTTAGTTTATATAGGTTTACATAAATTCAACATTCAGCCAATCATTCTTAGTTATTAATGCTTAATAATTTTGTTACTCTTGTATTATTTATCATTCATATTAAGAGACAAAAGTAACTACAGGCAAAAGAGGTTAAAAAGTCACCAGTTTAGAACAAATGTCCTGTGTGCATTGTCTAAGACATAGACTTACGGAATATCTGTTATTCTTCTTACACATTTGTTCAGACAAAAACCAGAAGTTGAAATTATGCTTTGTTTATTTTTATTGAGTTCCCAGAGCTCTCTGGATCTCATATAGATTAATAAGATAAGAAAATATCTGAGAATCATTTTTCATCTGTTATTAGATGTTTCCATTACCTATCACATATTATCATATTTACAATTTTGACTCAATCTTTTTATTTAAAGGATCTTCTGCTTTTTTCAGATAAATAATAATGAAAATGACTATAATAAATTTGATTTATAAAATATTAAAATTTAAGAGCTAAAATTTTTATAAGTTGTTTATAAGAATGTTTTGCATTTATTTTTCTCTTAAGCATATTTTGTTCATGTTAGGGCAAAACTAGAAAATTATTGTAAGCCGTATTACCAAAGAACAATTTGGGCCATCTGGCTTTGTAGCAGATGGTAAATATTTAATAAAGGAATGCCCCATACAGTCTCTAGTTATTAAATATAAGTCATTATGTCTTTTAAATATCCTTTCTGCTTATTCTCAGTGTTAGTGTCTAGGTAGTGTGCTGTGACACAGATAAAAGAAATTTAATAATGTTATTTTCATATACAAGTCAAAAAGATGGATTCCAGAAAAAAGTTAATTTTATTAGCTCAACAAAATCTTAAATTAAGAGTGACTTTATTTGCAGCTGGGTTATTTTTCTTTACATGTCAAAATCTTATTCAAATGAATCTATTAGTTAAAATGAATTCAGTAAATTCTAAATTACTTTACGTCTACTGTTGGCTGATTGAGAAAATGTGGATGACAGAATGACCCAATTTTAAGAAAGCTTTGTAGTTCTGAATAAAAGCAGGTTATCATGAGAAAATTTCCAGAATAAAAGTGTATTTCATCACTTTAGTAACTGGGGCAGCAAGGAAACAGTGGTTCGGCTCACATCAAAGTCCCGTCAATAATGAATTGATAAAGACTCTGAAGGCAAAAAGTGATCCTCTGCTCAGGTGCACAGAGCACTAGCCAGCAGCTTACCCCACTGGCTCACAGCTGTGGTTAAAGGTTTAGCATGTAAGTATTTGGGGTTTTCTTCATGCTCTCATCTCCCCAGGAGCCCCAGTTGATATAAACAATGGCTAGGAAAAGACAAAGTTGCCCTTTCATGATATAATGTGCAATGTGTTAGCGCGGACATAAGAAGATCAGAGCAGTGCTTGGCTAAACCAGGGACAGGCCCTGAAGTCCCGTCTAACTGCTGTGAGCATCTTTGCTTATGTAGAAAACGACGGGGAACACAGAATGAGAGGTTTACATTCCATTCACTCAGCAGGTATTATTCAGCTGGCTGTTTCCATCAGGATGAGGTTTGTGTTTCTAAGGCAATTTTCATTTTAGTGCTTGAGAACTAATGCTTCCCATCATGCTATTGTCACATAATATTGCTAGCCTCAGAGGACATGAGTATTTTTAAATAAATAATAATATTTCCATGTTATAGCCTGGTGCTGAATTGTGAGGCTGTCTTCAGCCAGCAAGCAGATCCTAGCTCTGATCCGCCAGACTCCATCTATCCTTTCTCATTGTTTACTGTAGTACTTAGGTAATTCGTGTTCACTATACTAATTCTATTTCTGTGTCTAGTACATTGTACTTCAGCAAATACATGCCCACTGAAAATATTTTCATTTGGGATAATGGCTTATACTCAGGAGTCATATTTACTTATAGAATACCAAAAAGAGTATATGAAATCTATAGTTACGTAAGTGAGATTGAAATAATCTTTAAGAATAATGAGATGTTCACTTTAACTTCTGATTATGGTAGGTTGTCTATTCACGTAAAACTGACCATTGAGATCATTGTAAGCTTTGGTGACTGACAGATACATTGATGATTTATCATGTGTCAATCATTATACTTATTATGGAGTATATAAAGAACATTAAATGTTATTGGAAATGAACAGCGTTGTATAACAACCTCTGGAAAATGTGATTTCTGAGATATTTAAAAAAAGTCTTTATATTTTTCATGAATGTTGTCTTTTATCAGTTTTCCTGCATTTAAGACTACAAAGTTTTTGTAGAATTCTTCATTGTATTTTTTTTTCATGGCATGTTTCCATTATCAAATTAATGTTTTGTATCAATAAAGTATACCATGTAGTTAACCAGCCTGGAGCAATATAGACATGTGAATTGTATTCCCAATAGTTCATTATTTTGACAAATGAGACTTTAAAATTCTTGTTCTGTTGGATTGTATTTAGATGTAATAAATCAAATTGGCATTTGTTAATATTCAAAATATCATGATAAAATATATGAAAACAATACTAATATAGAAGTGGTCTACAATACAATTTCTCTTTGGCTATGAGCAATCAAGGTGATTTGACATCTCATGGAAAAGCAGCAAGTGCTTGAAATTTGGATAGTTTATTTTTGTTCAGACCCACTCTCTTTTGCACAAAGAAAACAAACATTATCTCAAAGCATGATGATCTATAATATGTGTATTTAGGTATATAATAATCATAGCTCATTCCTATATTCATTTATTTATACTTGGGTGGAAAACATTAAAATTTAATGTGATTTAGGGTCTCTGTTTTCTGTTTCTCCTCTAACTTAGAAAATAATTTAGTTATATATAAAAATGTTAATCTATTTTAAAATATTTTATTTGTCCAAATGGAGCTTATAAAAAACTACTTAATTTTGCTATATGAGAAATATCATGCACAATGACTTTATGCCAAATAGGCTGCAGGACTGTGTGTGTTTATTGAATCATAAAATTCAGCTTCAGGAGGAAAATACATATGTTGCGTCTGCCCTGCACCCCAAGAAAACAGATTAGGGCATATCCTTTTTCAAAGCCAAGGACAATAGTTGTTTATGAATACTAAATTTATAGGGTATTATTTATACATATATGAAATTGAGACCATATTGTTAAAAGTAGTATTTAAAATTTGTTAAAAAAAAAAAAAAAAAAAAACTATGGAAAGAGCTGGTATTGCCCATTTTTCTGTTGGTGTGATAAAACACTGATCAAGGCAACTTATGAAAAAGAATTCATTTCCTCTTGTGATTCTGCAGTGTCCATAATATCGAGGAAAGTGTGGCTGCTGGTAGCAGGCATGAGAACAAGAGAGGAAAGGTGAACTTCTCACATCCTTTTTAAAATTATTCATTAATTAATGTATTTACTTTACATCCTGCTAGGAACTTCCCTTCCCTCCATGCCTCTCAGTCCCTGCCTCTCACCTCTCCTCCCCACCTCCCATGACAGCTTCCTTTCTTCTCAGAGAGAGGGAGACTTCCAATCAGTATCAAGCACCTTGGCATGTCAAGTAGAACTAGGCCCATCTTCTTCTATTGAGGATAGTCAAGGCTGATTAGGTAGGGAAAAGAGAACACTCATATCTTAAATATCAAGCATGAAGCACAGAAAACTGTTGGTGGAGACATTTTAACCTTTAAGTGCCTTCCCAGGAATGTGCTTTCTCCAGAAAAGCTGTGCCGCACAAACCTCTACAAACCATGTCACTAACAGAGGACCAAGTGTCCAAGTGCCCTAGACTGGAAAAAGTTTGAAAATCTCTCAGTGCTAGGATATGCAGGGATAAAAGGAAGGATAAATAGAATGCTGTTTTGTACTCTTGTGTTTCACTTAAAAAAAAAAAAAAAAATTAAAAAAAAAATTCAATATCGCCTAACTGTATGAATTATCTTGACAAAATATGTTTTTATGCTTATAAATAATGTAAATGTTTTGAGGATTATATTAATGTCAAAATGAGTATTTGAAGAGCAGTTGTATAGGGGTAATTTCACCTCTGAGGACAGTTTTCTATATTGTGGCAACGTATGTGAGCTCTAGAGATTATTGATAGTTGTCTCAAGTTTGTAGGTATGGAAAGTTAGATTTTATTATATCCACATGGAATTTGATTTAAGAGCACCAATTTAACCACTAAAAAATTGTATAGCAGCACATAAAGCTAAATGTTACATATCTAATAATAATCTAAAAATATATCCCTGTCTGCACAAGAAAAAAGAAAAAAACAGATCCACTGAGCTTTCAGTTTGAAATTTATGATCATAATTTCTACATTCAAACCCAACAGTTATGTTTAAAGAAGAAACCTTAGGGAATAGCTAATAGAGAAAAACAGATCTTGAAATACAGTTCTTAATGTCAGTCAACAAAAAGGGAAGGTTAAAGGCAAATAAAATATATCTAAGTGGGATTTTCAACTTCTAAAAAATGCAACAGAGTACAGAAATCTTGCCAATGTAGTGCAACTTGGTGTCTGGTTGGCACTTTGTCACTTTTTCATCATTTCAAGTAATGAGAAGAGTCCTTCCTCACCCTTACCCCTGCCAGAAGCCATCAGTGTGGAGAGCTACAATTCAGCACTTAGAATACCATATCTTTAAGAGTCCTCCTTTTCTCTTTGATAGCTTTTTGTCTACATTAATGTTACTGTCTCTGTGAATATTAAGAAAGGGTTGTGTTTATGTTCACAGTCCTTGTTACCACAAAGGTGATATGGATGTTCAAAGTCTGCGCTGCAACCTGAAGCCGTGTTCATGTCCTTGACCTCTGTTGCCACCAAGGGTTATGCTGGATAAGAAGACATAAGTCTTCTATGTCCCTCTTTCTCAATGGTGAGTCTGCAGTCATAAATCCCACCGCAGAAGTGTCTTTCTTACCCTTTGCAGTCAGCAGGAGCACAGATCATGAACTTCCACATGGTTTCTGCCTATAGCACATTGCCATAATACTCAGCATGGCCTCATGTAGCAGTACATACCATGGACTTCATCACATCCCTCTGCCTTAACATAGGCCACAGACACTATCATAGCCCTTGGTGGCAGCACAGGCCACACACATTCACATGGCCCATGATGGTAACATGGTCTATAAACATCAACAAAAAAGGTAACTGCCTGTGTAGAAAGCCACTGAAAAAAAATTGTAAAAAATGTGATAATGATGCTGCCGTGCAGCTCTCCACAATTGTTTGCTTCTGGAGGGGGGATAGGGAAAGACTTGGATTTATTTAAGGGTCTGACCACTGAGAGTTTGAGCATACTCCAGTGAGTATATGGGCAACACAAATTGAACTTGTTTTCTTGTTATTGTACTTCTGTCTTCCATCTTCTTTTTCTTGTTCTTGTTCTTCTTCTTCTTCTTGTTCTTCTTCTTCTTCCTCCTCCTCCTTCTCCTCCTCTTCCTCTAATTTTTATTCTTATTCTTCTACCTGCCCTCCTTCTCCTTCTCTTCTTTTTCTTCTATTTTTTAGAGGGTGGTGTAGATCTTGAAGGACTGGGAAGTGAGTGTGATCAGGCTATATGATGTGAAATTCCCTAATAATCAATACAAATACTATGTTGGGGAAAATGACAAGCACAGCAAAAATAAAAGCAACATATATTTATGGAAATAATGTATCATCAAGGTTTTAGGCCAAGTTGTTTCACAAAATAACAATTGGAATAACAAATATTTATGATGTAGATTTTAGACAAGGCCTTAGTGATGGTAAGAAGAGAGAGATGGTAGCAGGTAAGAATTGGAGACTTCTCTATTTTTTTCTGTGACTAAAGCTTCAGAGGTGACATTCAGAGTCAGTTTTCTTTCTGTTGAGTTGTTGTATCCTATCACTTGATAATCTCAAATTTATTGGGGTAAATAATCAACAAATGATTATTGGAATTATCTAATATACTTAGACAGCAGGTATAAAATGTCCACATAGGGGCTATAGTGATATCTTATTGGATTAGTATATACCTGACGCAGTGGCCTTGGATCTGTTCCTAGTACCAGCCTTTAAACTTGCAAAGCCTATAACTCCAGTTCCTGGGACTCTATACCTTCTTATGGCCTCTGGGTCATACTGCATGCACATTAGCACTTATAATACTCTTTTGCAAGTTCATACAGTCAAGAAAAAACATTTGAAAAATATTCACATGTGAAGAATATAAAATATTATGAGATGTGAAGAAAAACAAAACAATAAAACTACATGAAAAGCTACAGTGAACTAAGTTACAGACTGGAGATGAGTCTAGTGTGTATTAAAGAAAGAAAGAGAGAGAGAGAGAGAGAGAGAGAGAGAGAGAGAGAGAGAGAGACAGAGACAGAGACAGAGTCAGAGAGAAACAGAGACAGACAGAAACAGAGGTAGAAAGGAGTTTTTTGAGACAATGACCAAAAATGTAAGGACCTGTTAACAATGGAAATGTAAAACTCTGAAGTTTGATAAAAAAAAAAAAAAATGAAAAACAGAATCGAAAAGGCATTATAAGTAATAACTGTTCAAATGATAGAGGCCTGAGTTTATTGAGATGTCAATCCGTAATTAAGTGTATTTCACAGTAAACATCTTCTAGAAATAGCCAAATTGCAGCAAATCCAATAACAATATTGGAGGCAACTACATAACGTGTCCTGTTGACACTTTTCCTGTTACTGTGACAAAATATCTGCAACCAAAGCAATGAAAAGAAGAAATTTTTTTAGTTGACACAGTTTGAGAGTAAAGTCTATTATGGTACAAAAGCTTTGGCACCAAGACAATAAAACAACAGCCTCACTGCATCCACGTCCAAGCAGAGGATGAATGCTTCAACTTGGTTTACTTTTTGCTTTACACAATTTGTGACCAAAGACAATGTGGACAGTGTCACCCACCTGAATAACAGGTCTTCCCTACTCAGTTAAACATTGCTGGAAATACCTTCATATATCTTGTGCTAGTTAGTTCTGTGTCATCTTGCTACAATCTGGACTCATGTGAGAAGAGGAAAATCCAATCCAGAAAATGGCTTCCCAGATTGTTTGTGTGTAAGTTTATAGTCTTTCTGTGATTAACAGCTGATGGCAGAGGCCACAACCACTGTGGGTGATGTCACTGCTAGGTATGTGGTCCTGAGTTTTTTGAAAGAGAAATCTGAGTAAGTCTTGAGATGCAAGTCAGTAAGCACGCCATGGTCTATGCCTCAGTTCTGGCCTCCGGGTTCCTGCCTTGGGTTCCTGTCCTTACATCACTACTCAGTGATAGATTGTTTTCTTGAAGTTGTAAGGTTAAACAAACCATTTTCCCCCAGGTTGATTTTGGTTATGGTGTTTATCACAGAGATAGAAAGTAAACTATTTTCACATAGAGATGTGTTTTTATGATAATTATAAAGTTGGTGATGAGAACTAACTATCAGAACTGTACCACTTGCCAACTTGAGTCCCTTTACGTAGTAGCAGTCTACACTATTTCTCCAAAGTTTCATAGTTGTCTCATAAAGCAAAATGTATTCAAACATGTTTCCAAAGGCTCATGATATTCAACAGTACCCAAAATTGTTCAAAATCCAGTCTCTTGTAAGATTCAAGGCGCACTCCTGTTTATTATTATTACTCAAAGTAGGTTCTTCGCTCATACAATACAGCCCACCCTGTATGTATATATATTCTCCCTGTTTTTTTCCTAAAATGATCAGTGTGAAGTAATTAAAATGTCATTTACTAGGTTTTCAACTCTGCATCAAAATGCTATACTTATTGGTCAAATTTGTTTTTCATGCATAAAATATTGCAATCTGATCCAGTTTGTCTCTAAACAAATGGGTCCTATTAATGTATAATGTGATGTTGTTACAGGAAACTTGAATTTTAATGAGCCCTGCTTGATTTGGATGAGTCAAGACAAGCATAACACAACTGAGTCAATTAACAAGAATTTTGTAATCAATGTTGATTAAGGAAATGGGAAGAGGGTATGTGCATAATTTGGAGGCATTCCCTGCCTTGAACACTAATATAATAGGAAAAACATTGGCCATTTTAAGGTAGCACACTCTACTAAGCTAGGATGATAAGATATTTTATTCTTCTATATACTAATTTCTATATAGTCCATTACTAGTAAGAGGAAAATTCAGAAAGCCTCTTGAAAAAACAAATATTTTTCTGCTTTTGTCTTCAAGGAAATAATAAACATTTAGCATTCTGTCTGATGCTAAGCATGCAATAAAATAATCTAGAATACAGACATGTAATTATTGTAATTATATTTCTGCCCTCTACTTTAGAGATGACTGCATACAGCTGCTTTGTAGTTTTCTTTGTCTAACATAATTTATACATTCTAAAATGGTATTTTCCTGTCAATGCTACTTTATTTTGCTTGTAAAGAAACTGATGCATTTAGCTTATTTATGTTTACAATCAAATATATACATGTTTTCTATTATTTGTTCATTCCTTAGTTGCTACTCTCTTTCACAGTTTACTTTTTAAAAACAAGTTATACTAGGAATCTTACATCATGGGATCTCTTTCTTATATTCTTTAAAATTATTTCTAGGCCTTTATTAAGTGATTTAATAATTTGGTATTAATAAATTGCAGCATTATATGATTGTAAGACCTGGAACTCAATGTATAACATTAATTTGTTTTGCAACAAAAAGTTTAAAGAACTCCATTATGCTCAGAAATAGAGATAAAATCAGATCTTAGAGCAAAAATGTAGAATAATGCATGATAAAGAATTAGGAATCTGGAGAGATGACTCAGAGGCTCTGATGTAGCACTATTCTTGCACAGGGATTCCTTTCTCAGACACACGAAGGTTGCCTTACAACTGCCTATAACTCCATCTGCAAATCTTCAAGAGAGATCTGTGGATTCTGCCCTCTGTACACCTCTGCAGTCACATAAGTACCCAGTTTATACATACGTGTACCCACAGTAAACAACTGCTTCTACAGGAATTAAATGTCATAAGGAATTATATTGTTTGTGTACCTAAAATTGCATAAAACCCATACTAATATAAGCATACACAAATGTAGTTTAAATTAAATCTTCCATTCAGATGGACAGTGTTGACACCAGGTCTTTCACACTACCTAACAAAATACCTCCACATCAGGCATCACAAGTATCCAGTTGTGGCTTTCTGTTATGGTCTCCACTTGCTTTAAGAGAAGTGTCTTGAAGGAAGTGAGGTAGCTACATTTATCTTTAGCATATGGCTAAGTTTTAAAATGTAGTAAAAAATTATTCTGGCCTAGAGAAAGGTGATCATTTTTTTCTGACGTCCATGACTGTACTAGCAATAGGAAGGTTGCTAGGTTTTCAGTATCAAGTATGATTTATCTTCTGTTAATTAGTGCATAAGTCCAATTTGATAAGTGTTGATTGTCACCAACATATAAGGGTTACTTTTTGTACCTTTATGCATATGTTGTATATATATATATCCATATATATTTTATATATAAAAGTATGTATGTATGTATGTACATATGTATGTACACATGCGCACACACACATATATATCTTGGACAACCAAACAACAATATATCTGCTCAGTCTGCATATATGTATCCATATGTATGTATATAATATACATAATTTGTGTGTAAATAAACATTACATACATGAATATGTATATGTGTATATGTGAGTGTGTGTGTATGTGAGTGTATGTGAGTGTGTGTGTATGTGAGTGTGTGTGTATGTGAGTGTGTGTGTATGTGAGTGTATGTGAGTGTGTGTGTATGTGAGTGTGTGTGTATGTGAGTGTGTATATGTGAGTGTGTGTATGTGAGTGTGTGTGTATGTGAGTGTGTGTATATGTGAGTGTGTGTATGTGAGTGTGTGTATGTGAGTGTGTGTGTATGTGAGTGTGTGTGTATGTGAGTGTGTGTGTATGTGAGTGTGTGTGTATGTGAGTGTGTGTATGTGAGTGTGTGTGTATGTGAGTGTGTGTGTATGTGAGTGTGTGTATGTGAGTGTGTGTGTATGTGAGTGTGTGTGTATGTGAGTGTGTGTGTATGTGAGTGTGTATATGTGAGTGTGTGTGTATGTGAGTGTGTGTGTATGTGAGTGTGTGTATGTGTGTGTGTGTGTATGTGAGTGTGTGTGTGTATGTGAGTGTGTGTATGTGAGTGTGTGTGTATGTGAGTGTGTGTGTATGTGAGTGTGTGTATGTATGTGAGTGTGTGTATAGCAGTAATGATAACAAAGAAGAGGCTTTGAAATTCAGGGGCAAAACATAGGAGGGATTTGAGGAGAGTAGATGTAAGGTAATGCAGGGAAAAAAGGGAGAAATTACTTAATTTTATTCAATTAAAACATTAAAATTATATGAAAATGAATTTATATAGAAATTATAATATTGCATTTAAAAAATAGAAAAAATTGTCATACCAAAATATGTAAACATGGTCATTCTAAAGTGTGACTAACAATAAATGTATGTAACAAAATGTAGAAACTTTAAATAAACAACATTGTGAAACAATGAAATAATAAGCATTTGCACTGATTTGACAACAAATGTATTTTGAATCTACTTAATCCAATTCCACTTTTAGTTAACAAACAATTCATCAACCAAAAATCCATAAAATTTCATTAATATTTATTTATGTTATTATTTGAGATGATATTTAATGTCCTATTATAAAGTGTTACAAATATATTTAAACATTATCAAGAACACTCATATAAATTTCTAGTGATTTATTGATTTTATTTGTCTTGTTAAGCTTAAATATTAATAGACCTTTTCATATACTTTATACATAGCTATATTTTTCTTCCATATGATTTACGCATAGTTATATATTTCTTATAATTCAGTTGTCTATTAAGTAGCTTATTGTTTTGTCCTGTTAAATTTTGAACTTCTTTTGGCTAAGATATTAATTAAATTCCTCTTTAACATACTTTCCTCTGAGGTTTTTTTAGAAAAGTCTCAATATAAAAATCAAGATTTGCATGACTTTTCTGTAGACCTGGTATGTTGAAAAGGACTGAGAGTTAATAATAGAGGTTCCTTCAGCATTGCGACATGCACTGGGACTCTTTTAGAACGTCAAAATGCTTTCTGATGTGGCACAGAGCATAATCTCTAGGCAATTTATACCATGCTGAGTTTCACAAAAGAGAAAGTTCAGTGCTATTATGGAAACATACAATAAGGAAATTGGATATGATTCAGTGGATGTTTCTCTTAAGAGACACTGAAAAAATTGTTTTCTCTTACAGTTGTATAAGGGGAGAGAGTAGGGAATAAAAGAATATCTGATATTCCCAAATGCATAATGAATCCAAGGCTTTCTTACAGTGTTTGTCCATACTGCATACTTCAAGGGTTCCTTGGTTCTAAACACACTGCATGTACATTTTACACCACAAATCCCCTCCCACCACACAGTAATGATCACTGCCTGAAATGTACTGGCTGAGGTTTGAGGTTGACTTATATCATGAATTACAGAGTTCTTACTTTACTAGTTTTCTGCACACATAGAAACATGACGTACTATTCTGTTTAGTAAAGTGGTGATTTGGGGGTCTTCTTATAAACGGAAATAAGGTTAGCCCTCATTCCTCATCTAGAAAAGTTCTTTTATATTTTTTACAATAGATGGACACTATTATAGAAAGATACCATCATTAAAAATGCAGAGCGATGGAGCCCAGTCCCAATGGACAGACACATCTATGAAATACCCCCACATTTTAGGCTCAGGGATCATTGTCGAAGAGGGAGAGAAAAGATTTTAAGATCTAGAGGGTCAGGGCATTTACTGTGAGGTTTTTGTCTCCCAGTAATGTCCTTCAACATTTCCTATAGAACGTACAATACCTTCAGTTTGAGCTCACTGAGGCAGAATTTACTTGTCTGACATTCGTTGGATATTTGTTAGCAAAAGTCTTCAAAATGTGTTCACTCTTCCCCCTGCTGCCATTTTTCCACCCTAACACTTCAATATACTGCCATCTTAAGCAGAGTCTAGGAAGGCAAGGGATACAACGTTTTTCCTTGTTTCTCTTTCCGATGAAGGGTCTTTGATTTCCTTCCTGATTTTTTTTATTTAGCTTCTGTTTGTTGGACAGTAGAACACAATAACTAGTATTTATTTTTTGTAATTAATCCTCATTTCTATTTTTATTGCTTTTGAATTTGTAGTTTGTATCTTTCATTAGTTTTGGAAAAATAAGTTTTTTCATATGTTTCCTCCTTCCTAGTTAGTGTACCTTCACTCTTCCCCCGTGATGTTCTTCAGAGAGAACGTGTCTCCTACAGCTTCCACCCTTGTTTTGAACTCACTTTTATTCAGCCCATGCTCCATGTGACAGTGGATGCATGCTGGGAAAAGGTGTCTAATGCTTTGAAGAAGGCTGAATCTTAGGAGCTCTATTTACAAGGCTCAGTAAAATGTTTCTTTACCTCAGCACGAGGCAAAAGTGAGCCCAATGTATAATTACTAGTGCTCTTGCAAAGGCCGTGCTTTTTATTCCGTGTGATTATTTTTGTTTCCTAGCTTCCTTTCCATCTTTAGTTACATGTGGGGCTGTAAGTGTTTTGTCCCCGTTCTGTACTATATACTGCCTTTATTCATAAAAGCGAAGACAAGGGGCAGTGTGAGTAGTTTGAACAATGGCCGCTGCTCTCCTTGCTCAGCTGTGGGGTATTTTTCTGATTTCCCATGACAGCAAATGGAAAGTGAGACATCTGGAGGAAAGCCCGCCAAACACTATCCTATACGCCTTAAGAATCAGCTTCATACGTTCACCTTACCCCACACCTGACATTTATCAATAATTAGAGATTGATTTTTCACACTGCTTATATTGCAAGGAATGAAAACAATTCAAGTCAATTTGTGTTTTGGTGACTTTATCTATGAAAACATATTTCAGTTTGCAGGGTGAGACTGGATGATGACTGCACAATGACTACAGGGGGAAGTAGTTGATGGAGAACACCACTAAAATTTTCTTTTGCTTCCAGGGCAAAATCCACCACTGTGATCTGTCAGTCTAGATGTCCCTTGGCTGGACACTGTAGTGTTTTTCAGTGACTTCATTCTATTTAATTCCATGATCTGGTAACTTGATCTTTATCTATTTGTCCTATTAAAAAGTAAATAATTTCGGGCTGGGCGTGGTGGCGCACGCCTTTAATCCCAGCACTCGGGAGGCAGAGGCAGGCGGATCGCTGTGAGTTCGAGGCCAGCCTGGTCTACAAAGGGAGTCCAGGACGGCCAAGGCTACACAGAGAAACCCTGTCTTGAAAAACCAAAAAAAAAGAAAAAAAAAGTAAATAATTTGAGTTTTATAAAAAAGTAATTCGATGATCTCTCTCTCTCTCTCTCTCTCTCTCTCTCTCTCTCTCTCTCTCTCTCTGTGTGTGTGTGTGTGTGTGTGTGTGTGTGTGCATGTGTACAAGCACATGAATTTGAGAGAGCTAATTTGAGTGTCATACACCTTCTCACTAGCCTGGAGTTCACCAAGTAGGCTTGGCTGCTTGGCTATCAAGCCTGATGGATCCCATTGCTTCTACCTTTTTAGAACTGGGATTAAAATTAAGCATAGACCATCATGTCTGGATTTCCACTTCTGTTCCTGGAATTGAATTCAGGTCTTCATGTTTAAATGACAAGAATTTTTTGATCAAGCCATCTCCATAGCACCTAAACCCACTGTGTTTATGAAAATAACTGAGAACATGAAACTGATTACTTTAGTCATTCCTTAAATATTTGAATGTTTGAATCAAATCATTGCTCGAATATTCCAATTTATTTTTGTTCAAAACCTTAATAAAAAAATTATCAGGAGATGAGATAAACAATATTTTGATTTTTATGAGACATTGATAAAAAAGGAAGAAGTGGTATGAAAATGAACACATTTTAATTTTGAGGTATTAAATGAGTAAAGTCCTTCTCAAGAGGGTTCTATAAATTGGGTCACACTTTATACCCTGGAGCCTGTGAGGAGAGTTTTGTTGATTTCTGAGGTAATACTCTCAAGAAAGACCCTTCTCCCTCTGCAACATGATTTTATCAATTCCAACTTTACAAGGGATTTTATGGCTAAAATATGAGGTTTTAAATTATTTAAATTCTATTTTTATTTCCTGTTTTCATTGCAAATCCCATTCAAAGCAGCTAACAAGGAATACTCATGGGATTTCTCTGAGCTGTCTGAACTTTCCTCTGCCACAGTATATAGTCCATCAATCTTATACTCCATCTTCCACAAGACTGTAGGTAGGTGTTAGACAAAATGCTGCTACCTTTTGCTGTCAAATATAACATGCATAACCAATATCCCAATCCCCAATACCCCTCATTACCATATGAAGCCTAATGAGTGTCACTAATGTTCATACTCCTGTTAGAATTCTCATCTTTTTTGCTGCCGTCAGATTGCCAGCCAGCTCTGTCCATAGCACGCTAAGGCTCTAGAACATATCTCCACAAAAATTTCAATATAAAGGTGATAGAGCATGTTTTAGAGAAGGCATCTCATCTCATGTCAGATAGAAATTGAGGTAGAGATAAAGATAGATGAGGAGAGAGAGAGGAGGAGGGAGGGAGAGAGAGAGAGAGAGAGAGAGAGAGAGAGAGAGAGAGAGAGAGAGAGAGAGAGAAGAGGAAGAGAGGAAGGAGGATTAGGAAGAGAAAATTGAAAGGGGTGTGAGAAAGAAAAGGAGAAATGAAGGGAGAAGAAAAAACGTTACCAATAAGTTTCAAAATATCAAATATATGCAATCATGCTTTATTAAACGCCTCAAGCAGTGTTGGGCTACACAGATGGTGAAGTTGTTCGTTAAAGCTGACCTGTAGCTGAAATTTTTCTGTATCTTAAAGACATGGCTATTGTAATGACATAGCGCAGTATATTATCAGTCATGCGTTGTGGTGTACTGGTATAAACAAATGTGTCTAGTCCATGATCTTAGATTATAGCATATAAAATTACATATATATGATATAATGATGATGATAATATGATTATTTTACTTTTTATGTTTACTATACTTGCACTATTGCTTGTGTGCATGAATACTTAATTTTTTTGAATGTAGTATGCAAATCACTTGGATAGCTTCTGCAGAACATTTCCTACACACATCCACGAGAGAGGATAACTCCACACACACTATTTCTACTCAAGTCCGTGCAGTGGCTGAACTGCAAAGGTAGATACAGTGACACTGATAGCCCTGCTTTTCTGTAGACACAAATGTATATTTGGTCTTTGTTTTTTACCTGTATATTTTAAGATAGAAGCAAATGGAAAGTGTAAAAGTAGAAAACAGTTAAATGAAGATAAAGTAACTTTTATAACACAATGAATATGTTACAAGCTAAAAATTATTGTACATTAAAAGTTAAAGCACTAAGTTTGTAAAATAAAAAGTGACAATGAAGATATTATTAAATGGTAAAAGTATGTTGTAAATACAGCATAGCATGTGTATATAAAGTTTTAAAATTTACAATAGTGTACAGAATCCTTTGTGATGTCACAGGCAGGCAGCATTCAACTGCTAAGAAACTTCAATTCTGAAACTGATTCTTCTTTTTAAATGTATTCATCTCTCATACATTATAAACTGACCAAAGTTTCCCCTCTCACCACTTCTCTCAGTTTCCTAGCCACCTCTCCTTTCTCCCAGATCCATCCCTCCTCTGTTTTTCTTCAAAGAAAAAAAAAAGAGTAGTCCTCCCAAGGGTATCAAATGAACATGGAAAAACAAGTTACAATAAGAACAGGTAGGTACAAATGCTCATATCAAATCAAGTGTGGGGGTTTGTGACCTGGGAGCAGGTAACCTATCCCACACAAGCATGACCTACAGCAGCTATGCCATCCAAATTACTTTGAATGCCCCATAACATTCTTCTAGTGATAGACTCACTCTGGCCCTTTTTTTTTTTTTTTTGGAAGGTAGAGTCACATTGCACACAACAGTTTACGTTTTTCAAAAATACTGACTGTCTCCTAAGTGTCCCCAAGCAGAAGAATGGATGAAGAAACTGTGGTACATTTACACTATGGATTACTACTCAGCTATTAAAAACAAGGAAATGCTGAAATTTGGAGACAAATGGAGGGAACTAGAAGGGATCATAATGAATGTGTTAACCCAGAAGCAGAAAGACTCAAATGGTATATACTCACTTATAATTGGACACTAGCACAAGGGGCATGTCCTATGAAAGTCTTCACTTACCAGGAATGTGGGACAGAGGGGAGGACATCCTATTGGGACTCTAGGTGAGAGAAGTATGGGAGAATGGGGAAATAGAAGGATCCAGAGGGTCCTAGAAACCTACAAGAAGAACATTATAACAGGTGGATCTGGGCCCAGGAGTTCTGCTCAAACTACTGCACCAACCAAATAAAATATGTGCAGTAAACTTTGAATCCCTACACAGCTCTAGCCAATGGACAGGACATTCTCCACAATTAAGTAGAGAGCAGGGACTGACTTTCACATGAACTTGGGTGCCCCATATTTGACCACATCCCCTTGATGGGGAGGCCCTGTGGCGCTCAGAGGAAAGATGGCAGGTTACCAAGAAGAGACTTGATACCCTAGGATCATATAGAGGGAGAGGAGGTCCCCTCAGTAACAAACCTAGGGGAGGAGAACAGGGTGAAAGCAGGAGGAAGGGAGGAACAGGAAGATACAAGTGATGGGATAACAATTGAGATGTAAAATGAACCAATTTATTTAAAAAATATTGACTGTGTAAGATAACTCAATGTGGATCTCATCATCCTAGCAACATTCTGTCTACAGCATTAGAGATTTGTAATGTGGATGGTAATGCCTCTGTGGACTTACAATTCAAATATGCCATTGTTTAGGATTCCAAAATTTCAGGCAGAGAAATATATAAACAAGAAGTACATTAATATACTTCATGGTACATCATAATTTAGTTATGAATTTTGAGTTCCTTATGAAATACCTACTAAGAGACAAAGACAAGGAAGTTGCACAGTTCATTATGCAACAGACGAGTATTTTTTTTTTTATCTTTACAATAGGTTTTCTTTGAATGTGTGTATTTTTTCTTTGATTTAAATTTTTTTCATTATATTTCTTTTTTTCACATATACATTTATATTATTAACCATAAATAAAATAAACCACATGCAACCGGAAGAACCATGAAACAATCAGGAAAAATTATATAAATGTTACATTCATAGTGATTTGGCTATCTGTATATGGCAACCTTGAAGAAAACAACTTTCCTGTCTCGGTGAGTTTAAAATTCTGAATATCCTCTCATTCCTCCCTCCCTCCCATTTTCCCCTTACTCCCCTCCCCTATGACTGTGACTGAGGGGTCCTCCTCCCCCTGTATATGCTCATAGGGTATCAATTAATTGTAAGAGTAAATTATCTGGTCTTCAACCTCATCAAAGATTGAAGAAGCAATAAAACTTAAATATCTGAGTGGACCAAAAGTGCAGATTAGCAACTTCCAAATTAAAAAATGACAGAGACAGTTTGCTGCCTGAAGAGTCACCCAAAGAGTCTCTACATTGTTGGAGCATCTTCCTCAGCCTTCTGGCACAAATATCTGACAGACATATTTGTGAGGAAAGAACTATGGAAGACTTACTTACTCTGTATTGTCAGAGTTTGGCTGCCGACTCTGCCTGCATCCAAGTTTGCCCTTTTTTAGGCAGAATTCTGTCTGTGGTAGAAATGAAGACATTTTGCCCAGTGGCTCACTTGGCACATTTGAAGCCATCTCCATAAGGAGGTTGTTTGATGCTCATCATATTCTTTGAGGAAGACTGAGTGTTGCCAGGAGTTAACCTGTCTTGTTGTTAAAGAATATTTAAAATTAAATGCCATATTCTGTAGGTCTCTGAGGGTTTTGAAGACCTTATCTACTTTACCTTATATATCTATAGAATCCTGTCTGTCTTGTTGGCCCTAGGATATATATTCTTGTGATTAAAAATAGACTAGTAATTGACATGACCATGATTTGAGCAATTAACAATTAGCTTGTATTACTTAATTGTCCTATACAACTTGCAATACTTTTTTATTGTGTCTTTTCCTGTCAGCACAGTTTCCATGGACATATTTCTTACACTTTTTTGTTCATTTTATTTCACTAATACTTATTCATAGAAATAAAATTGTTGCCCATGTACGAATCAGTATTTGGGTAGTAGAGATAACTTAGGATGGATGAAACCAATTTCTGAAAAAGTTTCATAACTATTAATAATGTTTTCACCAATCTGTAGAAGATGGTATATTTTGTTGCAGAACACCTTCCTGCATGTTCATTCCACGTTCCTTTGATTAGTAATAAGGTTGGAAAATGTCTTTTTCTCACCTACATTATTCACATTTTTATAAAAAAGTGTGTTTCTAAAATTCATGCAATTACATATGAAAATACTTCATTCCTGGCCAATTTATTTTGGTGAATTATACACTTGACCTGCGAATTTTGTTAAGTCATAAAATGAATTGCATGGCTAAAGAATGTTCATGTCAAGGCATATTACTAATTACAAATCAAATTCTATTGTTTTGAAACTGTTCACAATGTGTTTAATAGGAATTTTAATAGGTACCAACCATCAATCCTCCTCTGTGACATTGTAAAACTGCTAAAGTATGTGATATATATATATATATATATATATATATATATATATATATATATATATATATTAGTATAAATGTTTCCCACCTCAATAGAAACTTACATTACAGATAAGTAATATTATTTTATTTTTATCTACAAGATGTCAAGTTTTCATCCTTCCCTTCTCACCCTTTAAACCTTCCCATATACATCTCCTCACTCTCCAATTCATGGTTTCTTTATTCACTAATTATTATTGCATGTGTATTGTATATACAGATATATCCCTAAATATAATCTGCAAAGTCTGAATAATATTAGCTACTATGTATATGAACCACATAAAATGAGCAGCATGTTACAATAATCCTAAGGGTACAGTAATGGCATACATAACTTGGACTGGAAGCAATTGCTTTCTTTTTTTCAAATTAAATTTAATTTTGTTTTGTTTTTGAGACAAAGTTTCTCTGTGTAGCCTGTCCTGGACTCACTTGTCGACCAGGCTGGCCTTGAACTCACAGTGATCCACCTGCCTCTGCCTCCCAAGTGCTGGGATTAAAGGCGTGTGCCACCTTTATGGCCTAAATAATCTAATTGGACTTTAGACCCAGTCAGCAAGAGGAAAATAGTTCCTGGTGCTGGAACCTAGCTAGCCATGCAGTGCTCATGGGGGCAGGATTGAAGGAGGAGAGCCGGCATGCACTAATTTACTAACCCAGTATAAGTTCTTACCACAATCCACAAACATTTGTTTTATAGCCACATATATGTGTGTGGGCTCCACCCATCATAAAGCAATTTCTTTTTGCCACAGAGTCTGTTACAGAAAACCCCAACCAAGCAAATGCAGACACGTGGCGATTAATTCTAGTAAATACATCTACAAAATACTCCTGCAACCAGAGCTCAGGAAACATTGTGAAAGAATACGCAAAAAAGATTGTAAGATCCAGAGGACCAAACAACAGTAGACATGCCAAACTGGATGGGAAAAACCCCTCAGACCTCTACCATACACAAAGAACTACAGGCAACTGAGCAGTGCTGGGAGCAGAAGAGGTGGCTTTCACCAAGGAAGAGCATAACACTGTGTTGTCCAGAACCAAATATTCAGCCACATAAGTATACATATAGAAAAATATTATTAAATTAGCCTTTCAAACATTTCTATGCTGTGACAATAATACTTTGTTCTCAGCCACATAAGTATACATATAGAAAAATATTATTAAATCTAGCCTTTGAAAGGCTAGATTTAATAATATTTTTCTCAAACATTTCTATGCTGTGACAATAATACTTTACCCTTGAGTCTCATAAAATTCGTAATGTTTTAAACTGATATCTAAGACAACTGTAATTGCAAGAAGGACAAAAACTAAAATTAAACAGAAATGCAGTCCTGTAATTCAGGTAACATATTAAAGGTATGGCAATCTATTTTTTTTCTGGAAATTGCTGCTAGGTGTTTACCAATTATTAGCATAAAGAGTGGCTATAATTTTTCAGGTTGTAATTAGTCATGGTGACTGATTCACATCAAGGACTGGGCCATCAGCTGTCATAGATTATAAATGCAAGACATTACTTGCTCTCTTCCAGTCAAGGCAATTTATTAGTTATGCTGTTTGAGAGCAGCTGTACTCTCTGAGATGTGATTTATTCGGATTCCCTCAATATTCCTACAGAAACATGGGGAGATAAGTGATTTGATGAGGCTGTGTATGTACTGACCAGTGGTAAGAAGTCTGCATTTCGAAGGAAAACACACCAAACAAGAAAATGTCAACGCAACAGATATATGTTTCTAAGGACTGTCATAGAAACCATTAAAATTTCATTCTTAAATTCCAGTGTTGCAAAAGATTTATATTGTTCAAAATGCAAAACTGTTGCCACAAGGTAACTCAGGCTAGCTTGTAACCCATGATAGTACTGCCTATGACAACGTGATGCTGGAATTATGGGCATGTGTCACAATGATGTGTAAAAAAAAAAAAAATAATCACAAGATTGTGTGACATTTCAGAGACAGATTAAACACATGTTTCCTGTGTTTCATTAAGATTTACCTTAGACACCACCATGAACAGTGTCATTAAAATAAAGGCTAAAATTCATTGTAGTGGCCTGAGGCCTTGAGGGAAAGCACTACAATGATTTTTTTCAATTTTTTTCTCAGTGTAATCTTCTACATATCATTTAAAAAACAATTATAGGGTTTATATTATTGAAATATTATTTTAATATAGTCCTGTCTGATCAGTAAGACAGCAGTGGCAGCACAGTGACCTCAGGACCAAACTAAGAACTACAATACATCAGTGCTGGTGATTCTCTGATGAGAGGTGTCCACACTGTGCAGAGCATGGGTGGGCTCAGTCTCAGGTGACCCGGGTAATCTGCAGAAAAGTCCCTATGTCTAGTCATTTGCCTGCTTGTACGCTGTCCCTGAAATACACAATGAACTGAACACTACAAAACACGATTGTCTTGATTTTTCTAAACCAGAGGACACTCCATTGTCTGCAACACAAGTGGATCCAACCTCAGGCCACCCGGCCAATCTAAGGGAAGTTCCCGGGTCCACGCAGTCACTGGCAAGGCCTCGAAGGTCTAGCTGCATTCCTCGCAGGGCCTGCAGCATCTGAGCTCTGTGTCTCAGAAGGAACTGTGTCTGAGTCTCGCAGCATAAAGTAGACACCAAGGTGTGGAACACAGGTAGACCTGACCTCAGGTCACCCAGCTGGTCCATGGAAAGCTCCAAGGTCTGATCTCAGGTTGCCTGCCTGATCCACTTGAAGAGTTCCCTGATCCCTTCAGGTAAGGGTATCTCGATATAAAGCCACTCACTTATGAGCAGCTTCCAACAGCCAGTGAAGGACACCAGAAACTACCATGCTAAGCCAGAGGCAGCAAGATGAACAAACTGAAGGAAAAAAAAACATGATCATTTCTTTAGATGCACCCCCCCCCAAAAAAAAAAAAAAAAAAAACGAAAGAAAAAGAATGAAAAAGAAAAAAGCCCCCAAAAATAAACAAGAAAAAACATTTGACAGAATTCAACGCCTGTTCATGTTTAAAGTCTGAGGGAGATCAGGAATACAAAGCACATAACTAAACATAATAACAGTTATATACAGCAAGCCGACAGCCAACATCAAATTAAATGGAGATAGAACAGGTGACTGCCTCTGACACGATTTGATCACTGCCCATTGGTGGAGTGACCCTGTGGGAACACAGGGCCTGGGGATGCAGTTGGTCCTCTGTGGTGTAAGAAAGCAGGCAGAGCAATTATTGAGGGACACAGTGATAAGAAGGATTCTTTTTTTATTAATTTATTCATATTACATCTCAATGGTTATCCCATCCCTTGTATCCTCCCATTCCTCCTTCCCTCCCATTTTCCCCTTACTCCCCTCCCCTATGACTGTGACTGAGGGGGACTTCCTCCCCCTGTATATGCTCATAGGGTATCAAGTCTCTTCTTGGTAACCTGCTATCCTTCTTCTGAGTGCCACTAGGTCTCCCCATTCAGGGGACGTGGTCAAATATGGGGCAAGGATTCTTGAACGGCTGAGATTCAGTTCCTGTCTCCAGCCTCCTGCCTTGAGTTCTTGCCTTGCCTTTACTCAATGAATTGTGACCTAGAATACGTAAGCAAAATAATCTCTCCTAAAATTGCTCTTTATCGTGGTGTTTTATCGCAGTAACCATTTATCTCTTATCAAAGGATAGAATTGTCCTCTGAGGGACTCCACCCAGGGTCCTGAACAAACTGTTGTACCAATGAAGGATAAATTAGACCCCTGTTCAGACGTAGCCAGTGGACATCTCATTCTCTACTGTAGAGGGGGAAGTGGGGAAAGCCTCTGACATGAGCTCTGGTGCCTCTGATTTGATCACTTCCCCCTTGGTGTGGAGGCCTGTTGGGCACACAGAGGAATGGAAAGCAGGCTATCCTGATGCGACCTGACTTGCCCTGGTTACATGGAGAAGGATGGGGTCCCCTCTGTCAGAAGTCTAGGGGAGTGGATGGGGAAGGAGAGGGAAGGAGGATGAAAATGAGAGGATACAAGGGAGGGAATAACAATCTGATATGATATGGATAAATAACAATAAATTAAAATTTTAACTATATTAAAAGCACATAAGGTGAGAAAATATACAGATTTAGTAGAGATGGGGTGGGGAGGGCCACAACACACTTCAGTGGAAAGAATACGCTTGTTCAGTGCGGCCCCATACACCCACTTGCTTACAATACTGACTGCATTTGAATCCTGACTAGGTGCCAGATGAACTTGCAATTATTACTTTATAATCATTTTTGAAAGACATAATTACTGTGTTGCAACTTTTAGCAGTTTATTTAAACTCTTAAAAAATCTACAAGCTTAGTATGATAGCTGTAACATATTACATGCATATAAACTGGCAGAAAAGGCAGAAAAGGAACTTTCTCATGAGCCACACCATAGAACAAGGCCCATTGAAGAGATATTTCTCACTACTTGTGAAATTTACTTTAGCTAACATATGTGTAATTGTTGGTGTGCTTGAAAGAAGTACATTGAGAAGGCTACAACTGGACATGTGGCAACAATGCTCTTCAACATTTACGGAATAAAATACAAAACTTACTGTAAACTTTCTAAGCTCACATCAGCTAGGCCAGGTTGCAGTTAGACACTCAAGTATTTCTAATCAAAGTTATGGGACCAGTGTAACTAAAGACTTAGTACTGAAACATCCCTCACATCCAGAAATGGTGCTTGTAAGTTCAGACTCTTAAACAGAAGCTTTTTTATTACTGTGTAAGATGGGGAAATTAATCAAATCATTTCAAGTCCTCTAAAAATATCATTGGCTATGAGTATATAAGCTATGAAAAATTTTGCATCCTATTGAAGAACTATACATAGGCAAACAGGGGTTTCTTCAGAAAGAAAATAAAATATTAATGGAGCTAGAATTTATAAAAATATACTTTTACATTATCAATATATGTATAAGCAATATTTGAACTTTTGTACATGTGTGGTATGCGTAGGTGAGGAAACAAATTAGCAATAGGCCATGATTAAATTATTTTTATGTTTAGTTCATGGGTTTGATGCTTTTCCTTTCAAAGAACTCAATGCCATTTATTTCTATTAAATGGGAGTATAAGACTTTTTCCCTTGAGGACGCACAGCCAATAGGATGTGAGAATGGTTTTTTAATAAATGAATTAATACTACTCTAACTACTATGGGCTGTAGTGATTCCAAAGTTTACAAACCCAGAAATTATAAACCCCAAATTGTTGTTGGTCTTTATATTTAGAGCACCCAGAGGATACTATTTATGGAATCCTTTTCTGAGACCTTTAATGTTAGCGACATTTCCACTAGAGTTATTTTGAGATTCCTGAGCTCAGCATTTTCAAGCCCTCTCTCTTTTAGACAACACATCTAATTTGTGTTTTAAATACCACAAGGGGAAAAAATTATGAAAACTAGAACACACTAATATATACAGAAATGCATTGTTAATTTTATCTACAAACAGGCCACTCCATCTGTTCAAACATAATGCTCCAAAGCAAGGAATATGTTCCAAACCAAAGAGCATGATATTTGACAGATGGAGAGGTCCATACGCCTGTCTGGAGTTTGGGTACTATAGAGATCATAGCAAGGTCCAATTTTCCACACCAACTGAAATCTAATAGAGAAATTTCCCCAATAAACATCAAAGTCAGCACGAATTTTACTATTTGATGTATACCATACTCCAACTCATTTAATCTACTTCCTTCCTCACACAAAAGAAATCCATATTTACATTCAGAGTTAATTTTATAGTCGTGCTTGATCTCACACATAAGTAAGTGTAAACGTCAAGTATATTTCATACATAATAAAAACAACCAATGAGCCAAAATCAGAATACTTCACTCTTTAGCCCAAACATCACTGAAGCACTGTTACTGGAATAATTAATCACTCAAAGACTGTATCATATCACATAATACACCACGTCTATGATAGCTTTGGATGAATCTCTTTGATTCTTTTCATCTATGAACAGAAGGAGATATTTTCTTTGTGTGAAAAATATAGCCAGTACAAAGCTGAACAAGATTTCTTGGCTCTACTCTAGGATCCCATACTAAAATCTGACTTGCAATACACAAGGAAAAGTATGATAGAATAATCTCATTGCTGGCTCTCAGAACAATAGGCTCGGACAGTGGACAGTACTTTGTTCAAAATGTATCATGTGAGATGTCGGGAACTAAGACTACCATTTCAATATATATAAATTTAATGTAGGCTTATCGAACAGAGCATGAGATACCCAGTAATAATAAATAAATAATACATATTAGCATCAGTGGTAATCACATGACATTTCTGTTCTGAAAATTGCAACACAGTTAAATAAATAATTTCAACATTTCAGATCGTATATCATCCTATGACTTTCTATCTCAGTAAACTTCTAGTTAACTTCTCACTTTTAAACGTGGTGACAGTGTGTATGCACTCTTACTGATGGCTCTCCTTAGGTCAAACTGTTATAACATGATCATTTAATTTAAACTCCAAAGGAAACTCTAGAGTGAGCCAACTGCTACCTTCTTCATAAGTACCATAATTATGCATATAGTCCTCTGCTGCGGCATTTTCTTTAATACAGATGCAAAAAATGGAATCTTCAATCAACACAGACTTAAGTACTTTGATACTGCTCTTAAGATTCAGGTATCAAGGCTCTAGTGTCATAGAGATCAACATTTTAGACCTAGCCTTGGGAAAAAAATGTTCTTGATTTTAAATCAGATGTTCTACTACTGAGCAGCTGTATTATTATTTTAATATATCTTTTATCTGCTAATGTAGTTTCCACATAAGATGTTATGAATATTCAACCTGACAAATTTACATGATTTCATTAGGTATATGTTACCACAAACTGCATAATGACATAGTTGAAAATTTGATTCTGATATTATTTCTCAATTATGTGAACCTTTACTGGACCTGTATCTGTCTACACTAATAAAATTGAATTGAGAATCTGTCTGCAGTGTCCAAGTAAGTCTTCAAAAAATTTTTTACATTAGTATAAATCCGTTTTCACTTCTTAATGCACGAATATCAATATGGGTCCCTATTCTATTTTTCTTTTATTTTTTAATTTCCTAAGATTTCTCTCTGTCTCTCTGTCTCTGTCTCTGTCTCTGTCTCTGTCTCTGTCTCTCTCTCTCTCTCTCTCTCTCTCTCTCTCTCTCTCTCTCTCTCTCTGTCCTCTCTCTTTCTTTCTTTCTTCTTTTTTTTCTTTCTTTTGAGTTCAATTCCCAGCAACCATATGCTGGCTCACAACTGTGTGTAATGGAATCTGAATGCCTCTTCTGTTGTGCATGAAGACAGAGCATTCATATACATAAAATAAATAAGGAAGAAAATCTTTAAAAACCTTCTATACCTAGGTATGTGTGTTGTGGGTGTAAGGTCTGTGTATACGTGTCTGAATGTATGCATAACATGTGTACCTATGTGAAACTTTAACAATGAATTAGAGAATATAAAGCACATTTTTAAAATAAAATATAAACTTTGTTTTCTTTGAAATGATCATATTTTACCTGCACCATTAAACTACTGCAGTGTGGCACTCTTCAAATTTCATATTTATACCTTCATTCTTACTTAATGTATGTACCTATTAATCTAATTAGCATAGTATTCTTAATAAATCTACATAAAAATTTTGGTTCCCTCACCACTAAAATATGGCAGTGAGATAAGGAGGGAAGAAAATTACTTGGAAGAATGTCAACATTTTGGAAATATACAATGAAAGGAGACATTCATCTGTATAAAGGTGTATATTTTCTTACCTTAAAACCGAATTTTCATAAAATTTATACTATATTACAGATTATAAATTAAAAATCACAAAATACCATGTTTTCCAGACAAATGGTTAAACTTTCATTGCTCTCTATGCTCATCTGTTCTTCACCCTAATTCCATGGAAAATTCTCTCACATTTCATTTTTTATAGGAGATTTCAAATTAATCTCTTTTTATACCACAATAAATTAGATCTAGGCTATGTTGTTTCTCTTTTTTCCTGGTTAATATCATTTGATTTTTCATTTTCCATTAAGTGTCTTTGACTCTCTTTTCTGTGCTGCAGTCAGATTTCAAGCTTTCATTGCATCTGTTCTTGCTATTTTCTTTTTTGAAAATTTTTTACATTTACATTTATATTATTACACATATATACAATAAACTACCTACAGCAAGAAGAACTGTGCGACAGTCAGGAATTACACAAATGTTACAACAATAGTGTTTTGGCTATGGGTGTTTGGCAACCTTGAAGAGAACATCTTTCCTGTGTTGGTGCAACAAAAATTATGAACATAAATAAATATCTATCATATCTAATCTTTATCAACTCAAAGCATCCATCTAGACCTAAAAATATCTTAACCCCAAAACAACTAAGCTTAATTGTAAAACTAAACTATCTGGTCTTCAACTCAATCAGAGACTTGAGAAGGAATAAAATTAACTACCTGAGTGGACAAGAAGTGCAGGTTAGCAGCTTCCACAATGAGAAAGTGAAGGACATTTAATGCCTGATCAGTCACCCAAATCTCTCTACAAAGTTGGAGCTTCGTCTTCAGCCTTCTGGCGCAATGTACCTGACAGACATATTTGTGAGGCAGGAACTATGGAGGACTTGCTTACCCTGTCTTGGCAGAGTTTGGCTGTCGACTCTGCCTGCATCCACGCTTGACAATTTTTAAGCAGAATTCTGTCTGTGGCAGAAATGAGGAGGGCATTTTCCCCAGTGGCTGGTTGGCCATGTTTGAAGCCAAGTCCATGAGGAGGTTCATTGATGCTCATTATCTCCTTTGAAGTAGGCTGGGTGTTGTCAGGAGTTAACCTCTCTTGTCAGAGACTCTTTAAATTAATAAAAACATTTTAATGCCAAATTGTTTATGTGTGTGAGGTTTGTGAAGACCTTATCTCACTATTTTACCTTATCTAGCTATAGAATCATATTTATCTGTTACACCTAGAATGTATATTCTTGTGATAGAAATAGACTAGTAATTGACATGACCACGATTTGGTCAACTGACAATCAGCTTGTATTAGTTAATTATCCTAAACAGCCTTCACTAGAACTTTCAAAGTACTAAGAGTGAGCCTTGCATTATAGTTGAGTTGTATGGGCACTATACTTCATATTAGAGTAGAAATTTATATACTCTGTGTGAAGAATAATATTAAATTCGAATTCTATACCAATGTATCAAAATTAAGCTCATTTTGCATCAACATACAAAGTTATATACTAGTAAATTTAAAATAATCTTGTCAGTAACAATTAAAGCCTTAAATTGAGGATAGATTCAATAATCTAGTTTTTTGTCCTATCATCCCTATCTATATATTTCTATATTCCCCCTTCCTTCTTTTCAGCCCCTATCTCCAAACCTAAGAAAGAAAGATAAAAGAGAAACATCCCTTAGTTCAACCTTGATTTTTCTCTGAATAAGACCATTAATAACTTATAACCAACTCCCAATAAAAATAAACTTCTATAGCGCAAGAAAGCAACAAAAAACCTACCCACCTCCCTTAAAGGAAATTGGACATTGTTCTCTTAAGGCTTCCTATGGCTCATTTGGGACAAATAATAGCTTTGTAGGCACCCAAATAAAGTTGGTAAAAATGGTTGAACAAGCTATGAATAGCATTTGTGGTCCAGTTTCTAAATGTTGAGAAATTCCAGGATTAACTAAAGTCCTGTGTGAGACAATCAGAATTGCTGGAGCAATTGGCATAGGAAGCTTTTTTTTTTAAGCTCTCCTGGAATCTATCCTGTTCTGATAACAGCAACTGACACGCCAGGGAATGGAACATGAAGGATGCAGGATGTCAGTGTCCAGCATGCTGAGAAGAATGAATCCTGTCAGTTCTGATGCAGCATCAATGTCTGGTTCTTTTTTGTGTTTTTCTGAAAACATATAATTTCTCACAAGCATTATATAGTCCTAAAATTATAAATATATGAGTTATGCATGATGCACAGAACAATTAAGGCTGTTCTCTGCTCTTTGTAAGAGCAGAAGAAAGACATTTGTAAATCTTCATTTATGCCATTCAGAAAATAGCATCTAATAATAAGTCACATGGATTCTGTAACCAACAAGAAGCCTTGTCTAGGCCTAGACATTCATGTCTCATCCAGTCTCAGAGCTATTTCCATGTAGTGGGATTAGTAATAAAAGTTACCTGCTTGTTCTGCAGTTTTAATTCTTCACATCCCACTCCCCCTCCCTCCCTCATGTCCTCTCCCTCCCTCTCCTAGTCCTCTGAAGGACTGTATTACCTGTATCCTCTTTCTTTGTGGCTTGGCAAGGCGGGCTTGCCAGGCGGAAGTGATCAACATTGGGGGGTGCCATAGACATTGTCAGAAGCAGTCTTTTCTCCTCGTGTTGTGGGACCCACAAGAGGTCGTGTTGCCTAACAGCTACGTTTGAGCAGAGGGCATAGCTCCACATCATACATGGTCTTGTTTGGTGCAGCAGTCTCTGCTACTTTCTGTAATCCCTCCTGTTCCCGTTCTGTTGCCTCTTCCTCCTTCATTCCATTCTTCTTTTTCCCCTCCTCATTTTCTGTCTCCCTTCCAAGTAAGACAAGACATATTGTCAGCATCAGTCATTCTTGCTGATTTCAATTGTACAGAGAGCAAAATTTAAATTACCATAGTCAAGAAGGGTCGAAGGCAGCAGTGTTCAGCCCGTGGGTCACAACTTCCTTAGTAACCTCTTTGGTGTTACTTGGACTCCCATTCTCAGGGAATTTGTTAGTGCTGTTTCTAATTTTGCACGTCCCATGTATCATATCACATTAAATAGCAAAAGTTGTTCATAACATCTCCAAATTGTTCTGATAGTGTGTGTAAACTCTTTTGTGAGCCTCTTCTTTCATTGATGTTATTTTACAGGTAGATGTTTGATTTGTTTCTGTTTTTTAAATCCTTCTCATTTTAAATTAACAAATTTTAGTGTTTTCCCCACAAAATAACTTTTTAACATTTTAGACAACCCCTATTATCTTTCTGCCTACTTGAAATTATTTATCTATTTCTCTTATCTTAACTTGAATTATCTTTTCTCTTTTACTTAAACCTTTATTGAAATTTCTCACTAAGCACATCAGGATACCATAGCCAAACCAGTTCTCAAAACACAGCCAATTAACATAGAAAACTGTTTAATATCTTTATTCATCAGAGAATTAAAAATTAAAAAAATTTTTTGATTCTCACCAAAGTCAGATTTCCTATCAATAAAAACAAACAATCACAAATGATAATAAAAGTACAAGAAAAAGGCATCACTTACATATAATACTATTTGGAATGTAATTGCTAAGACCACATGGAAGTCAACATGGAAGATATCAAGAAGACAAGCCCTGAATATATATTAAAATGACTCTAAGTCTGTGTTCCACAGGGATGCTCGAACATCATTATTTATCACAACACTAGTCACAACAGTCAAGGTATTAAATCATTCTAGGTGTCCATCAACAGAGGAAAGGATAAGGAAAATGTGGTATATGTACACAATGGAGTTTTATTCAGCCATAAAGATGAATAAAATTATTCCATTTGCTGCAAAATGATAGCAATTATAGGTCATTATGTTAACATATATAAACCAGACACCAACAAATGTGATCATAAACTACACGTAGACAGATAAAATCATATGTAATGTGAAAACAGAGGAAGATTGTAAAGGAAGGAAACTTCTGGAAAGGCACTGAAAGGATGTCACAGGAGGTGAATATCATTAAATATAGCCATATTTAAAATAAATATCTTTAGACAATCCTCCCAGCATAGAGTGAATGTATGCCAATTAAAATTTTGAATAAAAACACACATAGAAACCATATTATACAGCTTAGTCATCTTTGTAATGTAACTCAGAATTACTCCCTGTTCTTCCAAAAATACAGCATTATCTGAGACTAAAGATTTCCACAATATTTTGAGTCAATTTCATTAGACTGCAAAGGATAGAGACGCTAAGGTAGCTACATCATTTAGTCATGTCAGACCTTGTTACAATTGATAAAGTAGGAATCACAATCCTCCCACAAACAGTTACAGAGAGGCCATAACAAGATGGTGGTTGCAAAGTCCCAGGCAATGGCTGTCATAAACACTAAATGTATCTTATTATTGTTATGATTTGAGACTCTAAACTTGACATAAATGTACACCCTGGAATTATAATGTACAATTACTAATGACTGAGTCATAATTCTGAAAGACTTGCCTTTCACATTTTATGTATAGGTTGAGGGCAGTATTGGTATTGCTTTATGAGATAATTTTGTATCATTATTATATGATTATTGGTTGTTGTATTTCTCATGATAATGTCATTTTAGTGCACCTCAGTCTCTTAAATGCAAACTTAATGTGACTGAAAATGGTGACATATATGGCCAGGTTTATGGTGTTCATCACAAAAACAACACCAGGGAGGATGGATTCCTTATTGCTTGAGTCAAAAGCACTACCAAAATATACAAAAGAATCATTTAAAAAGTAAATTGATCTATGTGTCAGAAGCATGAATTTCAATGAACAAAAAAAAAGAAACTCAGAGATATTATCAGGGTTTTTTTCATAATATGAATCTATAATTTAAGTCTAGGTATAATGGCTTTAGTTACTGATCATTTTGCTGGTGTGCTTTCTACCATTCTAGATGTTCAGTGCTATGAGTCTTTTGACTTTTATTCTATTTTCCCGTGCTTTCATGTAAGAAGATGTTGGAACTAAAGCATGGTGAATAGTGTAGAGTCACCATCTTTTCATTACTGAGTTTGAATTACACTAATTCTACTGATCACGAAGGCTTTGAATTTGTTCTTATTCTGAATATTTGAAACAGATATTTATTTTCAAAAATGCCTTGGACATGTTTTAAGATTGTGACTCTTAAAATATCATCAACATTTAATACAAAATCTTATTCTTTTTAAGTGTATAATATTTTCTATCTTAACTACTGCAAGGGGAGAGAGAGAGAGAGAGAGAGAGAGAGAGAGAGAGAGAGAGAGAGAGAGAGAGAGAGAGAGAGAGAGAGAGAGGGAGAAATGATCTATCTAGTGCATGATATAAGCTTTTAAAATTCACGTTAAACACAAAGCACCTTCTCTGTTGTAATATTGAATGAAGATGATCAAAGGAGTTAATAGGGCTAAACACTCCTCCCACGAAAGATGTCTCATTTTATCTGTACATATGTCAAATCCAGCAGTGTTCTGTTAGGCTGAATAAGAGCCCTACTCTCTCGGAAGAGTCCTATTTCTCAACAGGAGAAAAGAGTAGAGGTTTCAGTAATTCAAGGAACAGTCCTTTACCAGAGAGAGGGAAATCCCTGCTATATGTTATTAATAGATTTTTTACTTAGACACAACATGTATGTAATATAAATTCTTTTAGCGCCTACCCTTTATTGGCCAAAAAATCTTAATTATCTAAACTTGCCCATCGTAACTCATATATGTGTGTTTATTATTATTTATATTCACTTGACAATGTGCATTGTGACTTCGCATCCAAGTGTACATACAAAATTATATTTGGTTCTTAAGAAAATTAACATTTGACATAAATTTGGGGAAAATGATATCATTCTCCTCTTCAAAATAAAGAACAATAGTCTTTTACTAAGGTGTGTGTTAATTTAGTATTTACATGTACCTCACACGGAAAACTACCTTACTCGCTCTGAAGTTCTGCGTGAACGAATGCAACAAACTGGGTATCTGTGAAGATGAGCCGGATGAAGTCTCAGTTCCAGCGAGACCAACGATAAGTGCCGGAGGGATTCAAGTTCTGCCTCTTATCTTCCGGTGCCAGCTCATCCAACAGCAGGCCAGTGAGTAATAAAGAAATCTTCCCTAAATTCATTTTCATAGAAAGCTAAAGTGACATTGATTTACCCCTATATCCTATGTAAGTACCTGAAATGTTTATACAGTGCATGTTTTAAAGACTGAATACAGAAGAGATGTTTGACATAAATAGACCTAGAACTATAAAAAAAAAATCACAGGAAAATTAATATACTTTTGAGTTATGGCTCATTGTGTTCAAAAAGTATCTTGCTTAGATTGAATTACTCTCCTGCATGGGAGACACCAAGAGCTTATGTTTTATTCAGTAGAAATAAACAATTTCCAATCCAAGAGACACATACCAGGCACTAGACTGCAAAGAAAATTAATAAATGAGATGAATGCAAACTCTTTCTCAGGAATTCGAGTTAAATAAAGTTGAAATAAGCACAGGTAAAATTACTCTAATAAATGGGTGGTGTCTACATATTCCATGGTTATGATAATGATAATAAGGAGAGGTTAGAAGTGTCTACATTAGCTCAGCGACTTCCAGTTAGGAAATATGAGGATCATTTTCTTTACCTCTACTGTGAACAACTATTTAGTCAGGTAGAATGTGAAAATGCAGATAGTAATATTCTGGAAAAGTGCTTATTACCAAAACTTTACATTTAAATGGATGTTATGTCCCTTTGACTTTGAAAAACAGTTGCCCATGTATTCTCTGTACAAGGTGAGGGTTCTGCATGGCATATAACAATGTATCTTGCCAGATACTTGAAGTAGTGAACAGTTTTATCAAGCATTAATATGAATAAGAAATAAATTCACTTGTCTAGGAATCCATGTCTAGAATACACGTAAGCAAAATGGAATACTTTTTTACGTAGAATAAACAAAAAATTATTTCAGAGTATTTTCTAGTGTAAGGGGATAATTTTATCCCCTATCAATCACACACACACAAAAGTAATAATGGATTTAGTTTCCTGTCCTTTTCCTAATGAAGAAATTCAAGATTCATTGGTTTCTAGGTTCCATTGGAATGTTTTCATATTGTACTTGACTCTTAAACTTGTGAATAAAAGTTTTAGTAAGCCCAGCAGAAAAGACTGGAGGAGTCTTGTGGGGAACTTGTCTTTAGTATCTAGTTTCAGAACACCATCCACAAAGAAGAAGCAAGGAAGACTTCATTACCGAAATAACTGGAATGTTGGCCAGTATGTGGAGTGCGAATAAACATGCAAGACTAAAACAGTGCCTTTGTGACATGCAAACTGAGACTACAAACCATTTGTAGCAGAGGTTGGGTGGAACAGCATTCTTTCTCTGGTGCCTTCATGCTACAGAAGCTTAGGCCACCTAATCAACGGATTATAGACTTTTTCTGAAGTTTCTCAGACTACTGAACAGGCTCTTCCCACGGAATTTTTTAAATTAAAAAAAATAATAATTTGTTCACTTTATGACCCAATTGCAGTTCCCTCCCTCATCTCCTCCAGGTCCCTCCTCCTTTCCTCCCTCTCTCCTCCCTCCCCTTATCCTTAGAAAAGGGAAGGCATCTTCTCCTACCATCTGACTCCAGCTTATCAAGTCTCATGTGGACTGCCTGGAGTGCAGATAGTCTTATGGAAGAGTTGGGAGACAGAAGGAGCTCCACAAGGAGACCATTGATGCCAATACATCTGGGCTGTTGGTGGGGCCTTGGGGTGGTGATGCACAGACTGATTCACCAACCAAGGACCATGCATAGTGAGGACCTAGGCCCCCTGCTCAGATGTAGTCAATAGGCAAAACAGTCTCCTTGTGGGTCCGATAATATGGGGAGTAGGGGCTGCCTCTGACATGGCTTCTGGTGTTCATTCCTTGATCACTTTCCACTGATGAATCCTTTATTGTTGCTTGTATTATACCTTTTCAGGGTTGAAAACTTGAGATTGTCATTTATGAAGATCATACTTGGGGAGAAATACTTGCCATTCTTAGTGGGTTTTTACTTACAGATCTTTATTTAGGGATGGAGTGCTGTGACATTCCTGTAATCATGTTCAGATGCCAGCTGCTGTTACCGTTGTTTGGGTCTTATTTAGATAATCATGTTGCTGGGATTTCATGGAGCTAGTTTCACTGTCATACTTAGCAGAAAATTTTATTCTAGTTTTCTTGGTCTTCTTGCTCCTAAAACTATCTATACTTTCTTCTGGGCTGCTCCCTGACACTTACTCCAAAGAATGGGCATCAGAGTCCATGTCAGAGGTGGCCTTGCCAGGCCACAGGGGAATGGCACAGAATTCTTAAGAACAAATATTTCCCCAAACCAGATTTCAAATCAAGCATCCTGATGAAAAATCACTGTAGCATAAAGTGTTTGTTGCTCTCTGAGCCACTGGATTTATTGTTGGGGGCTGATGAGATGTCTTCAAGGATAGAAATGCATACCATGATAGCCTTTTACCCTGAGTGTGATCACCAGACTCACACTGGAAGATGAGAAGAAAGTTTGAAAGTTGTCCCCTCACCTCCACAAGTTCACCGTGGCATGTGTGACAGGCACAGATTTCATACTCACATGAATAATAATGAATATCATAAACAATGCATTGTTCTATTTGTATAACATCTTGATATTCCTTTTCATATGTGATTTCAATGCATAAATCAATAATTTAGATTTCTATCATTTCCACCCAATCTATGAGTGCCTTTAGTAATAAAATGGGAAGAGTTTATACAAACTTAGGTAATTCATGATAGTAATTCCATATGAACAAAAGGAAATTAAATAATATGGACTGTACTGAATACCAAGTCATCTAGCAAAAATTTATGAAACATACCATTTTCCCAGATTCTTTCTAACTCTCCAGATAATTCCATCTCCTAAATCCAAGTTCAGAAGCTCTCAAAAATTGGTTCCTCTCCTACCTGTGCAGCCCTCTTCCCCAACCACTGCGTTAAACTGGATACTGTAGAGTTTAAGAATCTCCATTTTTTGGGAAAGGAGGAAGTCAAATTATCCCTCTTTGCAGATGATATGATAGTGTACATAAGTGACCCTCAAAACTCCACCAGAGAACTCCTAAAGCTGATAAACACCTTCAGCAAATTGGCTGGATACAAAATTAACTCAAAAAAGTCTGTAGCCTTCCTATACACAAATGACAAGCTTACAGAGGAAGAAATTAGGAAAACCACACCCTTCACATTAGCCACAAGCAATATAAAATATCTAGGAGTTACCCTAACCAAGCAAGTGAAGGACTTGTATGAAAAAAATTTCAAAACTCTGAAGAAAGAGATTGAAGATGACCTGAGAAGATGGCGTGATCTTCCTTGCTCATGGATCGGGAGAATTAACATAGTAAAAATGGCCATCCTACCAAAAGCAATCTACAGATTCAATGCAGTCCCTATCAAAATAACTACACAATTTTTTAAAGACATTGAAAGTTCAATTCTGAACTTCATATGGAAAAACAAAAAACCCAGAATAGCTAAAACAATCTTGTACAATAAAAGATGCTCCGGAGGAATCTCCATACCTGATCTCAAACTGTACTATAAAGCAATAGTACTTAAAACAGCATGGTACTGGCACAGCAACAGGCTGGTTGATCAGTGGAATCGAATCGAAGACCCAGATATGAATCCACACACATATGGTCACTTGATTTTTGACAAAGGAGCCAAATCCATTCAATGGAAAAAGGATAGCATCTTCAACAAATGGTGCTGGTCTAACTGGAGGTCTATGTGTAAAAAAATGAAACTGGACCCATATTTGTCACCTTGCACAAAACTCAAATCCAAGTGGATTAAAGACCTCAACATAAAACCAGAGACACTAACTCACTTAGAAGAAAAAGTGGGAAAGAGCCTGGAACATATTGGCACAGGAGACAACTTCCTGAACAGAACACCAACGGCCCAGGCCTTAATGTCAACCATTAATAAATGGGACCTCATGAGGCTGAGAAGCTTCTGTAAGGCAGGAGACACTGTCAAGAGAACAAAGCGACAGCCTACAGACTGGGAAAAAATCTTCACCAACCCTACATCTGACAAAGGTCTAATATCCAAAATATATAAAGAACTCAAGAAATTAAACACCACCAAACCGAATAACCCAATTGAGAAATGGGGCTTGGAACTAAACAGAGAATTCTCAACAGAGGAGTATCAAATGGCTGAGAAACACTTAAAGAAATGCTCAACCTCCTTAGTCATCAGGGAAATGCAAATCAAAACAACTCTGAGATTCCATCTTACACCCATCAGAATGGCTAAGATCAAAAATTCAAGCGACACCACATGCTGGCGAGGATGTGGGGAGAGAGGAACACTCCTTCATTGCTGGTGGGAATGCAAACTAGTACAGCCACTTTGGAAATCTATCTGGTGCTATCTCAGAAAAATGGGAATAGGGCTTCCTCAAGACCCAGCTATTCCACTCCTTGGAATATACCCAGAAGATGCTCCAGCACACAACAAGAAAATTTGCTCAACCATGTTCATAGCAGCCTTATTCATAATAGCCAGAACATGGAAACAGCCTAAGTGTCCCTCAGTAGAAGAGTGGATAAAGAAACTGTGGTACATATACACTATGGAATACTACTCAGCTATTAAAAACAAGGAATTCCCGAAATTTGTGGATAAATGGATTGAGCTAGAAATGATCATAATGAGTGAGTTAACCCAGAAGCAGAAAGAATCAAATGGTATATACTCACTTATATCTGCATACTAGCCCAAGGGGCATGTCCCACGAAAGCCTTCACTTACCAGGAAACTGGGACAGAGGGGAAGGCATCCTATTGGGACTCTAAATGAGAGACGCATGGGAGAACAGCAAAATAAAAGGATCCAGAGGGTCCTAGAAATCTACAAGTAGAACAATATGATAGGCAGATTTGGGCCCAGGGGACCCGCTCAAACTAAGGCACCAGCCAAGGACAATACAGGAGGTAAACTTTAAACCCCTTCCCAGATCTAGCCAATGGTCAGAATATTCTCCACAGTTGAGTGGAGAGTGTGATACGACTTTCTCACATACTCTGGTGCCTCACATTTGACCATGTCCCCTGGAGGGGGAGACCTGGTGGCACTCAGAGGAAGGACAGCAAGTAGCCAAGAAGAGACTTGATACCCTATGAGAATATATAGGGGGACATAATCCCCCACAGGAACAGTCATAGGGGAGGGGAATAATGAGAAAATGGGGGGGGGGGAGGAATGGGAGGATACAAGGGATGGGATAAACATTGAGATGTAACAAGAATAAAATAATAAAAAAATAATATTTAAAAAAAAAAAAAAAAAAAAAAGAATCTCCATTTTTAATATGACTAGTAACTTGTAGTCGAGGTTCAAAATCCCCAAAGTATAAAGATGTATAAATGAATTCAGTTTTCTATGGCAAACAAAAAAGATTGCCACATAAATGAAGTGTAAGAATTTAGAAACTGGAAAAAAAAAAAAAAGAGGAAGGGAAAAGTGTACTAAATTTAACAGAAGAAGGTAGATTTATCTTACAAGTGATAACTGATATTTAAGGATTTTAGAATAGGAACTACCAGGCCACCTAAGAAACTCAGGGTAAGATTGATTTTATGTGGTTAAACAATTAGGCAAAAGGCCTTATTTTGTGATTTGTAAGGTGTTCCAATATTCAAATGTCATTTCCATCAATAAAACAGTATAATAATGTCTTAAATGCAGGGATTTTGTTTATTATTACACTGCCTATTTAGCTGCCACCATGATGGGCATATCAACGGAATATTTCTAGTGAAACCAAATGGCCTACAAATTTTTTAATATATTTTATTAATTTATTCATATTACATCTCAATTGTTATCCCATCCCTTCTATCCTCCCATTCCTCCCTCCCTCCCACTTTCCCCTTACTCCCCTCCCCTATGACTGTGACTGAGGAGGACTTCCTCCTCCTGTATATGCTCATAGGGTATCAAGTCTCTTCTTGGAAGCCTGCTATCCTTCCTCTGAGTGCCACCAGGTCTCCCCATCCAGGGGGTGTGGTCAACTATGGGATTGTGTCAAAGTCAGACCCCACTCTCCACTCAACTGTGGAGAATGTCCTGTCTATTGATTAGATCTGGGTAGGGGTTTGAAGTTTACTGCATGTATTATCCTTGGCTGGTGCCATAGTTTGAGCAGGACCCCTGGGCCCAGATCTACTCATCATAATGTTCTTCTTGTAGGTTACAAATTCTTAACAATTCGCAAATTGGTCCTAAATGAGAGTCGTCTAAACTCAAATTTAGAGAAAATTTTCAAAATACCAACCACTCTGTCATGAATATGGCACCTGTGCTAGTATGAGAAATGATGGACGATTTTCTACATAAAAAATTGTAGGAACCAATTTAAAATTGCACTCTGTTGTGTCGGAGCTTGATATTCTGATTGAACAGTCTTCTTTCTGTCGATACTGAGCTAACACCTTCAGACATTTATGGATACACAAATGATGTTTTAGCATCACTATTCGTAAGTCAGACAGATAGATGGATAACCAGTTAGTTAGAAGAAATAATATACATATTGTCAATATATATTAACATTAAAATGTTAATAGTAGCATTAACTAAGGCATAATTATAATTTGCTGTCATCATTATATAGAAATGTGTTGGTGTTTAAATGTAGAAATAGGCTTCAAGGCCAGTGTAGTCTATATAGCAAGGTCTATGCCAGCCGGTTCTATGTACTTGGAGCTTATCTAAATAAATAAGTAAATAAAGGAATTTATTTATAAAATTCACATATAAAATACGTAAATACTGAAGCTTTTCTTCTATATAGAAAAATGACAAGATTGCACCGTATATCTAAATTTTCTAGATACAGTTTTCAATGAGATTCTAATCAAATAGCTCAATTTGCAAGAGTGAAAATGAAAACTGCACATTTCAAAACTATGTAGAACTTCTTATATGCAGTTATCTTAAGAATAATAAAATTAGTAGCATCAACTTGTTCTCACATGCCTTTCACTTTATTTCACATGTGAACAAGTGTTTTGCCTGCACCTATGCCTGTATACCACACATGTGCATGGATCATGTAGAGGCCAGAGGAGCACGAGATTTCCTGGAAGGGGAGTTACCAATGGTTGTGAACTACCATGTAAGAGCTGAGGATTAAACTTGGGTGTCCTGGGAGACTAGTGAGCACTTCTAAGAGTTAAGTCAGTTATCCTGCACAGGGCACAGCCTCTTAAACTAAATTTGTGTTTCTTTTTATAGTAAAATTGACCCAGTTTGAAAAATAAAATACTAGGATTTTGCACTGTTAATGTTAAAAATTCTCTCTGTCCTCCTACTGTCTTGCTATCTCCAACAAGTTAAATATCTACAGATTTACAGCTGGATAACATTACAGAGTAACGCATTCTTAAAATACACCATTTGTAAATAATAAGTACCACTGACTCTAAACACCAACTGCAGCACATTAACATACCAATTTCAGTCAGTTACTTAACTTTCTCAAATATTGTTGCCTTTGAAAATTATTCATTAATTTTAATCATCCTAAGCCATATTCTCATGCTCTCCTTTTAATTAAAAGAAAATGTTTCCCATGTTATTTTATTACATCCCGTCTGTAAGATGGAAATACAAAAGCTCCTGGTTGTCATGGTGTTTAATTATGTCTTTGGAGGGTTAATATATGTTCTATTGCTTCTCTGAGCCTACAGTATTCTTTAATACGGGCATGCTGTACAATATTTGGCACACTCCTACCATATTACCACATGCTATCTCTTCATCTATGTTAGTAATCATAGGGAAGTTGTTTTAATTATCTGGTTAAAGGAAGTCCACACAATACAAAGAGTATCCCCAGAAGACAAATAGTAAGGCGCCAGATTGACAAATGTAGATGCTAAACATAGAAGAGAAGAAAACAAAACTAAACCAATATAGGCCCTGGCTTTTCAGTATGAAAGACACCACAGACCTGGTGAAAGAAGACAAATTGGCTGCAGAGGCACTGCCTGCCTCAAGGATGCTTTAGTGGCACACCTCTCTGAAGATACATACAAAACATGGCCCCCTGCTATTCCTTTTCTCATGTGTTGTTCTATGGATAATGAAACCTTTGGAATTGCATGCTAAAATATATGTGTGTTAAACATACACTGAATTACAAAATCCTATCCAGACGTGCACACATTGTGCAATTCCATTTATCTTTAGTTCTTTTAAAAGTAAAAATAAATAAATAAAAGCTGCTGTGAGAAACATATTTTTAAAAGTGATTTCATCTTCAAGTAGTTGACCTGTCTATAAAAAGAGACATCCTAAGGAGATTAAAATAGTCTTTATATCAATAATGGTGTGGCTAAGTGAATAAATACATTCTTGAAAACATATCAGTTAGTATTTTTATAAGATCGGTGGTTTGGGACTACAAGACATCTATCTTAGCAGAAAAAGTACTTGTCAAAACATCCTAATGGCTTGAGCTCAATCCCTTGGGACCCACGTAAAATGTCCAGAGGCTGTGGTAAGCAGTTATCGTTCCAGCATTTCTACTGTGAGATGAGAGGTGGAGATAAGAGAATTAACAAGAAGCTCATAGGCCAGATAGCCTGCAGTCTGAACGCCACCAGTAACAACAAAACAGACCAACCTCAAAAAACATGGGAGAACTAATTCTAAAAAGTTGTCTCCTAACATTCAGAGCTCTGTGACATGCGGTCTCAAACACTAACATAAATCATAAACACACACACACACACACACACACACACACACACACACACACAGACACACACACGAGAGTGATAATTAAGATCTGGCCCAACTTAAGACTGTACCCATGGGAGCAGCAAGCCAACCCCTGACATTATTGTTACTTTGCTATGTTTGCAAACTTGAACCTAGCATAGCTGTCTTCTGAAAGGCTTCCTCCACCAACTGATGGAAACAGATATAGACATCCCTAGGCAAACAATAGGCAGAGCTGGCGGAAGTTCTTTGGAAAAGTCGAGGAAGGATAGAGGGACCTGGAGGGGTCAAGGACACCACAAAAAGGCCCATGGGGGCTCACAGAGACTGAAACACCAACCAAAGAGCAAGCATGGGCCAGACATAGGTTCACTACACATATGTAGCTGATGGGCCGCTTGGTCTTCAGCAAGGTCCCCTAGTAATTAGGACGGGGGCTGTCTCTGGCATGGACTCTTTGGGCTGTCTTTGGATCACCTTCTCCAAATGGGGCTCCTTGTCTGGACTGAGTGGTTGAAGATGCGCTTTGTCCTGCTGTGACTTGAGGTGCCAGGGTTGGTTGGTACCCTTTGGGGGCCTTCCCTTCTCTGAGAATAAGAGAATGGAGTAGGAGGAGGAGGTGCACGAGGGTGGGACTCGGAGAAGAGGAGGGAAAGGGCTGAAATCATGCTGTAAAATGCTTAAGTAAATAAAATAAAATAAAATATCACCAACATTCATGGATGCAGAGGTAGGTGGATATCTATAAGTTTGAGGACAGTCTGGTCTACAAAGTAAGTCCAGGACAGCCAACACTACATAGAGAAACCCTGTCTCAAGAAAAAAAAGTCCATACTTTTCACACCATGTGATATTTATCTAAAAAGTTCAAAGTTCAAATCAGTGTGGAACTGTAGTGATAATACTGTATATAGAATAGAGATTCATAATCCTTACCTTAAAAAGGCACATTTCCATCCTTAACAAATGACCATGCCTTGAGGATAGTGAGAGGTGACTTTCTTCCTGTGGCAGATGGCAGCTGGAAGGGTGGTCCCCGGAGTCTGGACCACAGCAGATTTCATCAGATCACAACTGGAGCAGAAACAATGGTACTTAAAGCCATGTGCATGAATCATGTCAAGCTTGTGGCTTCTCAGTGCCACTTTCCACTATGTAAGTCAGAGGCTGTTATTTCACAATGGAAAATACTGATGCCATATACCAACAGGGAAGGCAAAAGATGCTGTTTGACCTGAGAAAAGAAAAACAAATCAAAGCATGTGCATATCTAGTCTGATATCCCAGGACCACAGCCAATCCTATTCAAGGAACTTGGTTTCTGTGTACATTCCTATGTAATTTAAAGATAATAGATCTGGATTTATCTCACCTAATCCAGAATTCAAATAGGAGCTCAATTGATTTTTTTATGTTGGACATAGAACAATTTATTATAGGTATTTAAAGTGTTGGCCTTTCATGTGCATTTTAATTAAATACATATATAATTATGATTATAACACATATTTACATTATGATAACAATCTGATAAGCACTGCTTCTGACCACAGGAATCAGTCCCCACTCCAAGTTTATGACTGGGACTCTAAATCACAAATAGATTAATTAGCTTATTTGTAGGTTCAAGGGAAATGGCTTGCACAGAACTGAGTTTAATTTGCTGGTGTTTATTTTCTTCAAATATTTTGACTGCCTTTTAGTGCTACAAGATATCAAGGCATGGAATTATCTTCATTGCTTATTGACTGTCAATAAAGGGTCTTTGTATCACTCTTCCTGGTTTCAACTTTCACTTATGTCTTCACATCAGTCCTCATCTACCACTGACATGAGCCAGTACTGCAGCTATAATGCCTACTCGGGGATTGGTGATTCCTCTTTTTCTTTTTGATCACTATATCATATGACCCTTGTTTGTAAGCCCACGACTCTGAACTATTAAAATAGGATCATTATTATAGGAGGAGAATTAATTCATTCAAAAATGAATGTTTTTTCTTTTAAAAAAAAATAGTAGTGGTTTGGAGAAGTGTCTCAGCAGTTCACAGCAGGTGCTGCTTTTATAGAGGATGACAGTTCAATTCAAAGCATCTACAACACTTAGCTGCCAAACGCCTATAACTCTAGCTCCAGGGATCCTTCTGACCTGTGCTCACCCACGTTCACGTAGATACACACACACACCACACACACACACCACACACACCACACGCACACACACCACACACACACACACACACACACACACACACACACACACACACACACACAGATAGATGCAAATCTTATGTAAACATAAAACAATGATTCCTTATGGCTTTTTCAAAACTTCTTCCTCACTCCTTCTCCTCTCTATTTCAGTCTACTCTTCCTACCGAGGATAAAGCTCCTTGCCAGCCTTGTCCATTTAGATGAAGAGGTCCAGGCGATGAGTTAGTACTGAGAGAGAGAGAATAACTCATCCATATGGATAATCACTCTAACTACTTACAAATACCAAGTAGTCGGGCCTAAAAACATATATGTTTAAACCATACTAAATTAATCCAGCAGGTTTTATACACACACACACACACACACACACACACACACACACACACACACATGTAATACATATAATACGTGTGTGTGTGTGTGTGTGTGTGTGTGTGTGTGTGTGTATGAATGGCATGCATTTGAATAGTGGGGTGTAAAGAATTATTTGGAAGGAAACACGTTGTAAAAACAGTGTATGCTTATATAAAACATATTAAATTTTTAAATCAAATAAACAAATCATAAAAATAAACCTTTAAGATAGTGACACTTCCTGTTTATCTGTGTGCTCCCTGAACATCTCATGATCAGTGTGCGACATAACACACTCTCCTTAATATGTCTAGCTTAGTTTAAGTATTTCTCTAAAACATTGGCCTTAAAATAATATTCATATTGCAAAATTACATGATTTTATTTTATTTTTTAGTATATTTTATTAATTTATTCATATTACATCTAAATTGTTATCCCATCCCTTGTATCCTCCCATTCCTTCTTCTGCCCATTTTCCCCTTATTCCCCTCCCCTATGACTGTTCCTGAGGGGGACCTCCTCCCCCTGTATATGCTCATAGGGTATCAAGTCTCTTCTTGGTAGCCTGCTGTCCTTCCTCTGAGTGCCACCAGGTCTCCCCAACCAGGGGACATGGTCAAATATGGGGCACCAGAGTACGTGTGAAAGTCAGTCCCCACTCTCCACTCAACTGTGGAGAATAGAATGTCCTGTCCATTGGCTAGATCTGGGTAGGGGTTCGAAGTTTACTGCACGTATTGTCCTTGGCTGGTGCCATAGTTTGAGCAGGACTCCTTGGCCCATATCTGACCATCATAATGTTCTTCTTGTAGGTTTCTAGGACCCTCTGGATCCTTCTATTTCTCCATTCTCCCATGCTTCTCTCACCTAGAGTCTCAATAGGATGTCCTCCCATCTGTCCCACTCTCCTGGTAAGTGAAGGCTTTCATGGGACATATCCCTTGGGCTAGTGTTAAATACTCAATAGATATAAAATGTTTGTTTACTTTGAGGGTCATCTTCCGATATTTTCATGAATATAATTCACACATGTTAATGTTAAGAAACTAATTTCTCAGTCTGTTTCCCGTACACAGATTTTTGAAGGCGGTTAAACTGGTCGCTTCTCGGCTGTAATTTTGAGCTCCAGTGAACAGCTATGGATGTTCCAGTTTGAAAGGGAACATATGTGAACAGAACTGCTCTGATCATGCTTGGCTGGTGCCCTGACTGTTCTAAATTCACAGCTATGCCTCTGGTTATGAACTAATAACTCCCATTATTAAGGTAAAGCCAGATCTTGAAGTCTAATTTTGTTTGTCCAATTGAAAACAACTAAATTGCAGCTGCCATTTTCCAATTCACTTTTATTTCTTTGTTTCAAAAAGAAAAACCTAGCAGCTAAGGTAGCATGAAATTCTTGGCTTTAAACTAACAGTCTTCAGCCTGGGCAGCTTCCCATTCATAAACAATGCTCATGGCATGAAAACCCTGAGGTTGCCTTCATGAAATAATATTGTTTGAATAAAGTTCAAGATTAGTAGGACTTTCTTTGCAAGTAGAAGATATCTTAACCCCATAATTCAAAGCCAACATTATTATCAATTTATTTTCTATTACACACCTGAGAAACATTAAAATATTATTATTAAAATTAAGGATGCTATTAAAAACACATGGCTAATAGGACTTTTGCTCAAGCATTAGCTCAACTACCTACTGGCTGAATATACTTGAAAACTTATTTGATATTTGAGTATTGGTTCCCATATATGTAGAAGCTGGAACTAATATAACTTAAATGTCACACCTTAACATTTTAATGTAAGGTTTTTTAAAGCCACATTATCAAAACTGATATAAAACGTTTTTGAATCTGGAAGATGGATCATCGATTTGATAAATAAATGACAAAAGAAACAGCCAACTTTTATTAATCTTTATCATTATCTGGTCAGAAGCTACCACAGAAATATCTGTATTTCATTCAGATCCTTGTGGAAACTTTTATATTTCATAAAAATTAAATTTATTATTGATAGCTACATGAAGATTATCTGAGACCTGTAACCAGCTGCTACTCAAAGCACAACTAATGATATAACTAGAGGGTCTGATTATTAGAAAGCAAAGTCACATATTACTGAGTAGAGCTCCCTGGAAGGATGACTTGGCATGTAGGGCAGCGTCAATGCATGCCAGTTCCATAGGAAAGTAACCTTAACCTCAATGCTCTCTCTTGCTCTCATTATCAACCCAGATTCCTCCTTGGATCAACTCAATTGGATGCCACAGGTACAGATTACACTTGTAATCTGTCGAAACCAGTCAATTAGAGCACAGGGAGAACATAAGAACGGCCACTAAAAACACTTGATACCATTGTTTTGTTTCCGTGCAACCTTCCCACACAAATCCCTGTTTAAGCCACTGTGAAATGAGCTCCACTAAGTAAGCTGCCTTCCAGAATTTAACGCAACATGTACTGCTGATATATTTTATAGAATGGGCAGAGGATGGAAGAAGTGAGTAGAACAAAGGAGAGCGCTACACTTAACTACCTCGATATTGGTCTCATGGATTACACCTCCAACCACGGTTATCTGACTCCAGTTCATTCTTTCCTCTTTACTCCATGCGTTTCTGCCAGCCCTTAGCTGCACAGGGATCTTTGCCCAAACCCCAAAGCCTTCCCAAGATGAGTCCTTCAGCATAGTCTCGTGTATTGCAATATTCCATTTGCCAGAACATTTGAGAAATACGATATGATGAATCTCTTTGGTTCCAAATACAGTTCTTTTTTCTTTCACTTTGGGAAAGCCAGCAAATTTGCCACTTGTGCTTGGGATTTGTCACTCCAAATAATTGACACTCCTTCCCCATGTCTGTTGGATCAAAGGCATGAGGGATATAAAATAGGCAATAACAGATTGTGTTGTCTAGTGGCATCATCTGTGTCCTTTGGACAAAACCACAATGCCAAATGTGGCATCCTATAAATCATCTATGAATAACAGGCAGGCAAAGTCCTCTGCACAGGGAACAAAGACAATATTAGGAAACCACAGCAAAGCTTGTGAAGAGAAGTTTCCGCACCTCAGTTCTTGAATGACTATAAGAAAATGCATTTGTTCCTCGGTAAGCAATCTGACTGCCCCAAAATATCAGAGCATGCAAGCATTTATTTACAAAACATCCAGACTTCAGGGAAGTCTTGAAGACATGGCCAATTGGTCCCATGCTTACAAAATTTTATTTCATTGGTGCCACTTTTGTTAAAACTCATTCTGCAGAGAGACTGAAACGAGACTTATCCCTTCTCATAAGGCCCCAGCCATAAACCAAGGCACGATTCTACCAAAGTACACTTTGAAGAACCAATGAGTTTATTGAGCTGCCTTGTAGAGCATATATGAAGGGTTACGTATGGGGGGTATGGCTGTTCCTCTACCCAAATAAACTTCACCTAGAAAGCCTTTCTAAAAAAGACATGTTGGCTTCCCGATAGCCTCATAGATGGAGCTCCCCTCTCCTTGTCTTCCCCAGCTTATGTACTTTAGCACTTAGCAAAGTGCTACAGCAGGTGATAGGGAGCACCATGCTATTCAGGTTGACGGGCTGATGATCTTCTCCTCACCACCATGAGTGAGCGTAAACAGCCCACAAGTCAAGCCAGTGCAATATATTTGGAAAAGGGCAAAGTTGAACTGCTAGAGATAATGGTTGCTTGGCTAGGACAGTCACTGACAACAGCAATAGAATGCTTACCTGCCATTCCTGCAGCCAGACCCATTAAGAGGCAAGTCTGTAACAAAAATACAAAAACAAGTGACAAATAGTAACATAAATTAACAACAATCGGACACTCCACTAGGGGCTGAGGAGCTGTGAAATGTATGCCCATCTCCTGTGATCTACAGCCTAAAATCAAACTGGTTTTGCCTGATGAAGATACTGGAGTAACCAGTGGAGTATGAAGGAAAAACAGCCTTCAAAGCCAACTTCGAGTACAGGAATGAGACTAATGAAAGTGCTAGTGAGGTACAGATGAACAATAAGGCAAAGTCTGCACAAAACAATGAGTAAGACGTCACTCTTCAATATCATCATGAAGTCAGTCATTAGAGCTGTGCATTTCTCAAACCTCTCAGGGAAAGCAGGTAAAATCAAGTCAATAACAGGAAGACATATTCCAGGGTTAGGCCAGTTGTTCATGAATGATGTACTGGGTAGTCCTTTATCAAGGACAATGAGCTCAGCAACCTTCAGATGAGGAAGGCCTGGGTCCACTGTTCTTAAAAATAAAAAACGAAATGTAGTTTAGAAGTTCTATAAAATGTTTGGAACACATACCCTGTATGAACTTTCTCTACTATCTTTTGTATTTAAGGAGAGAATTCTGTTCCTATGTTGAATATTATTCTATGGCAACAAATATGTCATCAAGATCAAAACAACTATTTAGGACTATCAAGCCCACCAATTAGTATCATCAATAAACCACACATTCGGAATGAAATATTATGTTTACTTCACAATTATGGGAGATGTCACTTGGCAAGACAGATAGCGTTCAGGAAAGAATGTACACCAGACGATTCTTGGAAGAAAGAGAATTTGGGAAAGGGTGTCCATTGATTTCTATCAATAAAATGGAGACAATTAATAATTGGATACCTCAGTGAAATAACAGTCATTCAGCTTCTAGTGCATTTCCCCATGTCTGACCCTAGCTGCATCCTATCAGAAACAGGATGATTCTCTTTATTCACAATGTAAATGAGCCTAAGGTTGAAGTGAAATAATGACAATTCTATTTAACTTGAAAACGAATACTTAGCGCGCGCGCGCGCGCACACACACACACACACACACACACACTAACAGAAACACACACACACACACACATATACATATTTTATTACATTGTTAATTCTTTCTCTGCCAGGTATGTTTGTATGGACATTACTACAACCTTGGAAAAATTTTAGACATAATAAACCAGTGATAATGGCCAACACTTTGTGAAAGTTTCTCCTCCAAAGGTAGGATTGGCTGCTACCAAAGGTAGGAGTGTTGCAGCCCACTGATGATCTACATCAGGTCAAAACCCACTGGAAACAAGCACAATGGGATACAAATGGCTAGAAACATGGTAAAGTGGGGGATTTGCTTTCTATCTTAAGAAAAACAGAATGTACTTTTCCTGAGAATATAAATATAATGCCTGGGAAACATAATAATATTGAATATGTTTGTTTGTGTGGGGGGGTATATGTGTGTATCTTCTATAACACTATAGGACAAATTTTCTTTATACTTTAACACTGTGTTTTCTACTTCCTAAAAGTTATGTTACATATAAAGTGTCCACATCTTTGAATTTTAGCCATAAGATTTATGTTATTTGAAAAAAATACTTCGAACAAACCACTAATGATAGCCTTATGTCTATGTATTTAAATATCTTATTTGACATTTGTGCATTTGGAAATACTCAAAATGTGAAACTGGCAAAAGAATCTGTTTAATAACATCATTACAAGTTTTTTTATAATGCTGTCAGCGCTGGCTTTAAAGAAAATAAAATAAAATTACCTAGTGCATATGTTCAGCAATAAATTTTGGTGTTTAAAAATATGGACAGATTTTACAAGCACTTTTGATTAAATATATCCAACATTAAAACCCAAATATATACAAAATTGGGTTTTCCACAAACTTTACCCTACCTAGAGAATACTAAAAATCAGCTAAAAACATGAGACTTCACTTTATAGATCTCTAAATCAAAATCAGACACATGAATTTAAATAATTTGTAAATAAAATATACATAAACCGTAAGCCCTTGAGCCAGGTTTTAATCTGAAGCAGGCTGAAATAAGCAAAATAACAACCTGAAACTTCGCTTTATACAAAACGTAGATGAATATATTACCTCCAGACCAGGGGAAGGATATTTTAGTGTTGGTTCTTAGCAAGGATTTCAGTTGGATTTGCATTAGAAGTTGGAGGCATATGTACACAATCAGAAACAGTTACTAACAAACATGGTAGCTTTGGAATACTTATGTTCACCTAGGCATTTCAAATGCGCCTTTACTCATGTTGCTTGCATCTCAGAGGATCTGCTGGGTACCTCCCAGAATCCCTGTTACCAATCACTTTACATTTTGTTACACAGGAGGTGCTTATCACTGCGGACCAGGAGCATTGTGATATTGGACATAGGCAAAGGAAAAGGAAAGGGAAAAAATAGTTTAGTCTTGTGTCTACTCCAAGAACAATGAAGGTTGAATAAGGACAACAACCAGATTTCCCAGAAAATGTCCTGATAGGAAGCAGAAATATCAGTATGAGCAGTGTTAAAAAAAACCTCACGTTGGTATCAAGCCTACAGCGATGTCCTTCGAATCTTCTCTTCTATGTTATTGGAATGATTTCTTATATTATTAAGATGAATCATTTGTACAATAACTAATATGTGGATGGCAACCTAAGAACAACACAATGTAACATACTGTTAATCGCTACATTACAATGCTATGCACATTGCAAACAATTATCAGATGACATTCACTTTTACTATGGAGTGCAGAATTCTGAAGAAATTGATGGTGGTTGATTTCATAGAAGAAATTGAGCCAGAGACACAAGACTTTCATAGGTCAAAATATTTACTAGAAGCTTCAAGGAACTTGTACTGAGAATCAGTACTCAGAAATAAAAAAGCAAAACAAGAATATGATCAGAAGGCAGCATTAATTTCTAGCTACAGTTCCAAAAACTTGGTTAGTCTATATATATATATATATATATATATATATATATATATATATATATATATATATATATATATATATATATTATGATCCAATTAGATATGCAAAAATAGGAATGAGATTGTCTTTAACTTAGATGGATGTGTGTCTGGAAAAGAGTCAATAGTTTGTAATATAATTTGGTAGTTCAAGTCAAAGGGACTTTTGTGTAAATACTGCTAGATGTACAAAAGTTGCAGGCACAGCATTTATTAATGACAATTTATCTTATCTTTATAGAATATTTTCAAACTGTGTAAATAGCTAAGTGAACATCTCCATGTACACATTTCTGTAAATGAAATGTAAATCTGCTCAAGCCATTATTTTTAAAGAATATAAGTACACGATCCTTATGAATAAATCAAAAGAGGGGGTTGCATTTCTTTCTTGTAACAGTTTGAATGACTGACATTTGTATTGATCTGCAGTGAGCCCCTCTGTCCTACACAGTCCTGTGGTAATCCCTTGATGATTAAAATGTTTTATCATCATATTTAGAAACTAATATAAAAAGTTGAGGGGGTAGCTAAATTTGAAGAAAAAACATACTCCATAAGTTTGGTTGAGAAAAGAAATTTTATAGTCAGAATAATAATGAAACATGAAGTCTATTAAGAGAACATTACAATCAACTCCTAATTATTTATGTTAGAATGGATAGGCAACTATACGTATGGAAGCCAACACTTATAATGAAAGCAACCTCATGGACACAACAAAAATCTGAATATTCAACCAAGCTAAAGAAAAATAATTCAGGTACATTAAATAGCAAGTCAGATTTGCCTATATTTTCCTCCTCAAAAACTTTTCATCAGAAAAGATATTCAAGTCTTTTTGCATAAAGTATTTGCTGATGTCATTCCTTTGAAAGGAAAATTGACTTTCTTAGTTTCTCTCCTGAGAAACACTTTCAACAGAGGCCAGTCTGTTCCTTGGCATCCTCTCCTGAGGCCGAGCATCCTGTGTCTCAGGTGTGCTAAATTAGCTACCACTAATCCATATGCTTTTAAATTTCCAAAATAGTGATGATAAAAATTCCTCCTTTGATCATTTTCGTACTTAAGGTTACATTATTTATTTATGTAACACTTGACTATTATTTGTTGGAAAATTAGGTTGAAGTAGTGGAAAATGCATGTGTTTAATTCCCTGTCTTTAAAAGGGTGTATGTTCAATTATTTATTGCAATTTTAACCTCAGTGTTTAAAAAGTAATTCTTAACAAAATGAATACTTACATGGCCTTTAAACTTTGCTTATTTAATAATATCCTGTATGTTATTTTCTGGAAATTGTGATACATGATTAACATTGCATGTTTAAATTAGAATTCAATTAAAAATATCAATATGAAGATTGGAGTTCAAAAAATATATGGCATATTATATATTGAAGTGATATATGAAATAGCTCTAAAATAATAGGAATTATTTATTGTCTGAAAACTCATTTTGTAAAGATATACATTTTGAGTTTTGAATAGATAACATATGTATCTATAATTTTAATTAGTTAAAAGTTATTAGAGTATGTGAATTTATTTTAGTTAGGATATAAAGTTCATGACACTATTCTGTGAACTTTAGATGATAAGTATGTCACAAAACACTTCCTCCAAATGCTTTAGATTTTAGAATTTGAATTATACTTAAGCTATATGTATATATAAAAACTGAAATTGGGGAAGATAGATAGATACATACATACATAGATAGATGTGTATGTGTGTGTTTGTATGTGTGTGTGCGTAATGAGAGTTAATGCAAAAAGAAAAAATCATGTACAAAGGATTTTGGACAGATAAAAAGGGAGAAATGGTGTAATTATATAATTATATTATATTACATTAATTATATTTTGTTATATATTATATATTTTCCAAGACAGGGTTTCTCTGTGCAGCCTTGGCTTTTGTATACTCACTTTGTAGACCAAGCTGGCCTCGAACTCATAGCGACACACCAGGCTCTGCCTCCCTGAGTTCTTGGAATACAGGCATATGTCACCATGCCTTGCTGTAATTATATTATACTCTTAAGAAACAAAAGATTACAAAAGTAAAAATCCTGCATGTTACTGGGGCATTATCTATGCACTGTTTTCAGACATGTATATATTGTATAGTATTTAAATCAGGTTAAACATCTCTATATTTTCAAACATTTATCATTTTGTGATAAAATCAAATACGCAATATATAATTGTGGTGTTTATAGTTCCAGTAATATGCAACACCTGAACGTGTTGCTATTGAGTGTAACTTAGCCACAGTGGCTTTCTTGTCAAAAAGTTAATAAGAGGTGTCAATAAGCAAATATGAACTATGTCAAAAAGTTATCGAGCAACATCAGAAGCAGAACATGAAGTTCATTTGTAGATGACAACTATTGAAAGCCATCATTCCAACAGTATAATGAGTTAACCTTACACACAGATGCACACATAAACACACACACACAAACACACATAAACAAACACACACACATATTAAGGGCAATTAAAAGAAATATCCTGAATACAGTTAGGAATATGTTTAAATGGACAGTCTGGAAATAATTGAAACCCCTGATTGTGTAAATTTCACCTGTTTAATGTTGATTATATGTAAGGTATTGTAAATATATTGCTATAGTAACAAATCATTGTTTAGCATAAGTATACTAACTTTGTACAGTAGGTTTGTGAATGAACATCGCTCTTCTCATCTTGGAGTGGCCATTCACCTGACAGGTGTGAGGATGGATTGAAAATTGAAATAAATAGAAATACATTCAAAGTATTTCTCTTAGGCTTTAGTTTTCAAATACATAATTTATTTTAAAAATACTTGAACTTTGTAATACTAATAACCATGTTTCAAATATGGAATGATTGTTGTTTCAAAACTAAATTTTAGACAGTGGAGGCACCCGAGAAAATAAAAGATGATGTGGAAAAGTTTAAAGAATTTTATTTCGTTGAATATTGAACTTGCTGCCATGAAACTGATGACGTCTAATTCCTATGGTTTTCTGAAATGCTTTTTCCTATTTTTTTGATATGTTATACCATTTCTCTTAAATTTAGAAAACTAAGACTTCCACAATTTATGTAGTTTCCCAGTACCATTTGTCAAAGTATAAAGATCCCTTATGGTCTGACTTTCTCTTAATATATCTAGTATTATTTCTTTTTACTCGCTTAGCCCCAGTGCATCAGAATGGTTTGTCAGTCCATAGCATATTTGGATGTCTTGCTTTCCTTGAAGAAAATAATGTTCTTTCTCATAAGTTATTTTTTTTATCAGAATTTCTAGAGTCTGAGGGAACCTTAACTCATAATTCTTATTTCTAAAATTAACTCATTGACATCTTATTCACATCCATATTCTTTGGCAAAAAGTTAACTCCTTTTACAGATCAGCAGTGTGTTTTATTTTGATAGCTTTCTATGTGTGTTTGTTCCAACCGATTAGGTGTCTTGTGTCTGTTCCTGATGCAACTGAATGAAATATCAATATCCAAGTAAAATACTTGAGTAGACAAAATTATTTGAGTTATAAAATGATATTTCCAGAAGCATAACATTTGAACTAGAGTGAGAGGAATGAAATCAATGTAGAGCTTCATTATAATATTTCCTAAATCACCATTAAAGGATTCAAACAATTACTGAATAAGGGTATAAAATTTTTCTCAAGTACCATTTATTTCATTTTATAAATGTGTTTGATTATGTCTTTATATGAAATTAGTGCATGTCTTATTGATCATAATTAAACCCAAGTGATTAACACGAAATAAAAACTAAAGAAACCATCTTGAATGTTGATATCTAAGCCTGAATTTGAGGAAGATGGTTACTTTTTATCATAGAGTCTATGTAAAGATACAGTCGTGTCTGATTTTCATCACTTTTATTACTATTTCCCACTCGATTCTCTGACTTTCAGAGCTTTTACTAAAACTGCATAATTATATTGAGTGAACAAAAATGCTGTCTCATAGTTCTCTAAAAGTAATAACTTATCGGATGTTGCTTTAGTAAGGCTTACAATTTTAAAAATTTACTAACAGGCAGCTTAATAAGCAGAAAATTTCCACTAAAACATAATACAAACATTTGTGTTATTTTTTCAGTCTTATTATAAACAATCTATATATAGGGCTTAGTGCATAAAATCCTGCTACATTGCCGTAGAAGTTGAATTCTGCATTCAAATATAGGCAACAACTGGTTTATCATAAGTTACATGCAGTCTCATGACCAGCATTAAACTAGTTGTTAGCGCTTCTCTTCAGCTCTCAAGAGATATCTGACATATGTTGCATTCTGGACAGTTAATTTCTATATTTCACATCTCAGAGAAGCTCTCTGTCTTCAATAAAAGACTGGCCATTACACACCACCCCCAGGGATTTATAAAACATCAATGATTGTACTTGCTCTGCTAATATTTACATACTACCTTTGCCCACTGTGTATGTCCTGGCTCGCCTATTTACAGTGTAAGTGGTATAACTTAGAAGATTTACAACATATTAGAAATCTAAAAATATCTGTTAAGTAAGTAATTTAAACTTTGTGACCAGAATCAAATTTGATAGGGAGAAAACACTTCCTTTTTATTAATTAATTTATTTATTCACTTTACATCCTCACCATAGGCCCCTTTGTCCTCTTCTCCTAGTACCCCACTCCCCCACCTCCTCACCTATTCCTCAGAAAAGTCACCCCCCATCCACCCACCCACCCAGCCTGACTCTTCAAGTTGCATAAGGACTGAGTTCATCCTCTTCCCTTGTGGCCTGAGAAGGCAGTCCCATTAGGAATAAGTGATCAAAAAGCAGGAAACAGACTCCATGTCTGAGACAGGCCCTGTTCCCCTTACTAGAGGGCCCACATGAAGCCTGAGCTGCCCATCAGCTACATCTGTGTAGGGCGCCTGGGTCTAGTCCATGCATGGTCCTTGTCTGGTGCTTCAGACTTCACAGACCCCTGAGGCCTGGTTCACTGGCTCTGTTGTTCTTGTAAAGCTCTTACTACTCCTAGTTCCTTTGATCCTTCCCTCCACTTTTCCACTAGTCTCCCTGTGCTTGCTTAGCCCAATGTTTGGCTGTGAGTCTCAGCTTCTGTTTTCAACTGTTGCTGGCTGGAGCCTCTCAGAAGACAACTCTGATAGGCTCTTATCTGCAAGCATAGAAGTGTTAATAGTGTCAGGGGTTGGCTCTCTCCCATGGGGTGGGTCTTGGGTTGGGCCAGGCATGGGTTGGATATTCCCTCAATCTCTGCTCTATCTGCTTTATCTTTATACCTGCACGTCCTGTAGGCAGAGTAAGTTTTGGATCAAAATTTTTTCTTAGTGTGTTGAACGAGGAAAGATCATCCTGAGTCAGGTATCCCAAACCCAGAAAGACATACATGGTATGTATTTACTTATAAGTGGATTTTAGACATTTATTACAAGATAAACAAACTACAAGACACAACCCCAAAGAAGATGAATAACAAGGAGGACCCAAGAGAGGTTCTCAAATATCACTCAGAATGGGAAACAGAAAAGAGAGAGGTAGTGGTTGTAGAAAGGGAACAAGGTAGGAGAGGGAATGCAGAGAAAATAATTGTGTAGATCAGACCTCAGGAGAGCAGGGCCAGGAGGACAGAAAGCCCGCAGAGAGAATAGAAACCATGGGTGCGAGCATCTCTGTGACAAGCTGTAGACCTATGTCAGAATAGGGAGGTTATGAGGGGGACTCTAGCTGAGACTTTAAGTAGCAGGGGCCATGGAGATTGAAGAAGATACCCTCTAATTAAACAATACTCCTAGTGGAAAGAGAAGAACGCTTCTTTTCATTGATAACTTGACAAAGAGAATGGTAATTTTTGTACCTGTGTACTACTACACTGTTGAGAAAGACATTATCATGTCTTCAAAGAGGCACTTCTACTGTTAATTTGATGCAGAAGCAGAGATCCAACATAGTGGTTAAGCTCACTAAGGATTGAAAGAATTTCTTTAAATTGTGCTTAGAAGTATCTGGAGACTCCCACCTGGAGAAAATATTCCATGTTGTCTTATATGAAATTTTGAGGTATGAACAGATGTCCCTTCTTTTTAATCATAGACTTTCCAGATTTAATTCAGCCCAACATGATTTGCATTACACCAATATTCTAATTTTTCTTTTCATTATCAGATTTCCATCCAATTTACTGTAATAAAAAATGAAAATTGACTTAGTGTAACAAAATGACCATGATTCTAAATATAAAAGGAGTAATTTGTCTGGAAAAATATCTTTATTGATTGTTTATGTAAGTAGCAGTGTCACTATTTAATGTACTGGATGTAAAAAGGAACAAGTTGCAAGCCAGAATGCTACAGAAGTTAATAAGATATGCGTTGGTATTGTGAAAAGAAAGCCAGTGACAAAAAGCTAACAAGTGCAACAATTAAAAGCAGGGTAGTAGGAATATAAAATAAATAACAATAACTCATTGTAAAAAATATGGGACAGGGCAGAAACACACACACACACACACACACACACACACACACACAACATTAAAGGAATGTAGAAATGAAAGTGACAAAGATGGTCTACAATGGATATACTTTATGGTTTCCTATGAACATGACCTAACACATCTTTCAAAAGGGTACCCAGAGTCCAACCCAACTGGAAACCTATGAAACAAAGCTGTGACCAGCCTGACAAGATATGCCTGATGGTACAATAATGGCCCTAAAACCTGACCAAATGCTTGTGTCTAGAGAGATCATGGATTTTAGGTGGACCTACTATTGTCACTTTTCTATGCAGCTGTAATGTCTGACTGCATTATAAATATTTTCCTTGTACACAGAACCAAGCATCAAAATGATATTTTATGCCACAGATGACAATAAAAGAAGTTCGCAATGGGTCAAAATACTGAGGACTACACTCTGTGAAATGCTAAACCCCAACTGAAAAAAAAAAAAAACTATATAATGCAATCTCCACATCTAAGGTCCAGGTAACATTGAGACAGAGAAGAGTGTAAGAGACAGGATTAGGATGCCTGATGTTTAATAGTGTCTTATACATGACAGGGAAGCTACACTCACTAAACCCTATCAATAAGGTCACCTACACATGACAATGACAGTTAAACAATGACAACACCAGGTGATATGTTATCAAAGATGGGGCAAGTGGCATGTGAAGACATCATCACTAGATAAAGAGCTACAGAAAATTAATGGTGACTTTAGAGGGAGAAGCAGTTTTCTCCAGTCCCAAGATACCATCCCAAAGCACAAATATATATGGGCAGCTCTAGATGGACTCTATATTGTGTGTTTGTGTGTGTGTATGTGTGTGTGCGTGTGCATGTGTGTCTGAAACAATGGTAATTTTAAAAGATGTTATCAATTTTAGAGTGAGTAGGAGTCACTGGAGGAGTTGGAGGGGTGGGGAAGAGACAGAAATGATGGAAATACAAGACTCACTCATAAAATTCTAATATATATCATACTTATAATAATATTTATATTTTATATATAATTTGACTACAATATTAATTACATAGGGTGTATTTTACAATAATACATAGTAATATATTATATATTTTCTACTTACACATATAGAATTAAGCTATATATAAAGTATATTAATAAATGTATAACCAAAACCCATGCACATTGGCTTACTTTCACTAACTTGAGGATACTTATTCTATTTAATGCAATGTTATGACATTGTTTAATGGGTTTTGTTGGTATGTAATGACATATGTAACATATGCTACATTTCAACTACTTAACAATCTCTAATCAGAATTCCTAAACAAAAATTTTTCATGAACTTCAGGTGTGAGATGCAGATCATTATTTTCATAGGATAGCAGACTTTCTCCATTGCTAATTGTAACTGTTAATTTGGTGTCAATTTTAGCACATTTTGTTCCCCAGACATTTGCTATACAACTATGTAGTAGAATGGTAAATTTTACAATTGTTTAACAAATGTATCAGTCAATATCATTAGAAAAAAAGAATATTCACCAAAATATGAATAAGTCTCTCTCTTAATTACTTTGTGAACTTAAATAGACAGAGATACCCCTAGGAAGAAGGAATTGTACATCCAGACTGTCTTCAGACTGGCTGGCAAGACCTACCTCTCTTCTAACTCTACTCATCAGTTACACAACAGAAGTGACAGTTCAGCTTTCCTTTCCAGGTGCAGTAGGGACACATTCTCATTTACATCCTGTGTGTGTGTGTGTCTCTCTATCTGTCTCTGTCTCTGTCTCTGTCTGTCTGTGTGTGTGTGTGTCTGTCTGTCTGTCTGTCTGTCTGACCTCTGTCTCTCTCTGTCTCTGTCTCTGTCTCTCTGTCTCTCTCTCTCTCTCTCTCTCTCTCTCTCTCTCTCTCTCTCTCTCTCTCTTTCTCTCTGTCTCTCCCTTTCCACTCATTTTGATTCCCTCAATTTAGCTTTATAATTCACATTCCACACTCAGAATGTCTTAATTTATTTTGTTTTTACTGAATTTGCTGACTCCATCATTGGGTTTAGACGCTCTTTTCTGGTTGTGGAGCTTATGTTGCCTCTCCCACGCTCACCCCTGCTCTATCTAATACATAGCTTCTAGCTTAATGAAAATATTAACAATGGAATCTCACAGCACTCCATGACTAAGTACTCCATGACAAAGACTGGTAGCTCTGTCAGCAGATTTTAATATTCTCTTATTATAATATTTCCTCTCTCAAACTTATTGGAGTGTGATGTTTTATGAAATTTTATAAATTAAATAAAATATATAATTGAAAAACTCCACCTAAATAAAACCTTTGGCCCATTATCAAAACTGTATTATAAACAAGAATAAGGAACATAAGTGAAATTTAATATTTTCAGAAAATTTGAAAAACTGTCATATTTCTCAGTATTGTGATTACACCTTGAGTAAATAAATTGGTTAATGAATAAAACTGAATTTGAGTACATTTTTGAATGACTGGTAATTTTTCAAAAATTATGGTAGAATTTAAAAATAAGTTATCTTCACTTAGTATCAGGTTCTCAACATTTGATCACTCCACGACAATTCATGAGAGACAGAAGCTATTCTACTTTCCTCAATCTGTTGGTGTGAGAATAACTTTATTTTCACCATTTCATCTCTCACTGTTTTGTGTGTGTGTTTGATATTTTTTGTTTATTTGATTGTTTATTTTCAATTTAAGCCTAGTACATTTTTACTGGGTTCATAGGTGCCAATTGCTTTGACATATTGACATTATGTGAATTATTTAATTCCTCACATGACCACTAGATTAAATAAATTCAGCCACTTCGTGCATTTGGAAAATTAACCAGTGAATATGAGCTTACCATGAGCCTGAAATTGAATATAAATGGAGCACCTTTTAAAGACATTATAATTGACTCCACAAAATACTTTTCTTTGCAAAAAATATGGTTTTAAGTTTATAACTATTTTTTACTGGATTAGCACAATACTGATTTTTTGTTTTGTTTTATTTTGCCTTTCTTCAAGACATGGTTTCTCTGTGTAGGCTGGCAATGCAAAAAACAAAAAAAACAAAAACAAAAAAAACCACTAATTTTTCAGAAAGTTTAAATGGAAAACAGCTTCATTTGTAGACAAATTAATCAGTAAATATTTTCATATCAGAATGAGTTTTGCCTCTCTACATGGACTCATAATTTCAAGTAAGTCTGATTGTGAAGACTTAAGTTATGCACAAAAGAAACAATAACTATGTGGTATATTAACAATATTTTTACTGAAAATCAACTAATATAATGGTAAATAACAATATATATAGTTATGAAAATGGACATCAGGAATATTATTTTGTATAATTTGAATCTAAAAGTTTTCTGACTAGTAGTGTAAAAACTGTTCTTGAATTCCAGTGATTCAAAAACTATTGATAGAGATCGTACATTACTGGGATTATTTGTGTACACATATCATGTATGTTCATATGTTCACACATGCTTGTATTTCTAAAGTTACAGCTACAAAGCTATCATCAAAGTGAAAAAATTTCTTATAATATTTTTAATCCAATGTAGTTTGATTACTAAGAGATCTTTGGTGTAATAAACTTGATTATAAACAAGGTGATTAACAAAAAGACAATAAATTTGGGGTGATTTGCATCTATTACTAAAGATAAATTTGGTAACTAGATCAATTTTAAGAGAAGAACTTCTTAGATTGAAATATCTTGTCATTGTGTGTGTGTGTGTGTGTGTGTGTGTGTGTGTGTGTGTGTGTGTGTTCCAAAAAGGAGGTTAGAGGAAATGAGAGCTGCGTCAACCACTGAGTGCCATGTGGCTGTGGCTGGTTCTGTAGTGGTGTTTGGGTCTGTAACTATGAACAAGAGCAACAAACCAAAGCAGAGGCCTGGTCGGAGACAGCAGATAGCCTGAAAAGCATTGGTATTATTCTGAATCCTGGAAGGTAATAGCTTCACTCAAATCAAAGTGTAAAGAATCTTTTTTTTTTTAATTAATTAATTAATAATGTGTTTCTTTACTTTACATTCCTCTCACAGTTTCTCCTTCTTCCTCTAGTGCTAGTCAGGCCAGCTCACCCCCACCCTAGTCCATTTCTTTTCAGCAGAAGGGAGCCCTCCCATGCATATCAACCAGCCTAGGCTTATCAGTTTCACAGAGACTAGGCAAATATTTTTTCCTGCTGAGGCAACATGAGGCAGCCCAGTGAGGAGAAAGGGATTTAAAGGCAGGCAACTGGAGTCAGAGACAGCCCTTGCTCCTGCTGTTAGGAGTCCCACATGAAGGCCCAGGTGCACAGCGGTTACACGTGTGCAGAGGGCCTTGGTGAATCTCATGCATGCTTCCTGGTTCGTGGTTCAGTCTCTGTAAGTCCCCATGAGGCCAAGCGAGTTGATTCTGTGGGTTTTCTTGTGGTGTCCTGGACCTCTCTGGCTCATCCAGTTCTTCTTGACCCTCTTCCATAGGCCTCCCCAAACTCCATTTAGTGTTTGGCTATGGGTCCTAGCATCTGTTTCCATCAGTTGCTAGGTGAATTGCTAAGTGAAGCCTCTGATGATGGTTATTCAAGAGTCCTGTCTACTGAATATCATTAGCAGTGTCAGGATGGGCACCCTCTCCTGGCATGGGTCTCACGCTGGACCAGTTACTGGCTGGCCACTTCCTCAATTTCTGCTCTATCTTTGCCTCAGCACATCTTAGAGGCAGAGAAAATTATTGGTTGAAGGTTTTGCTACTAGGTTTGTATATTAATCACTCCACTGGAAATCTTGCCAGGTTAAAGAAGGTGGCCAGGTCAGCCTCCATATCCCCCATTGTTAGGAGTCTTAGCTAGGGTCACAATCACAGTCCTTGGATTTTCCATTATCCTAGGTTTCTATATTATCCCAGGATGCCCCCACCATTCCTGTTGTCTCCATCCTCCTGCAAGCTCTCTCCTGTCCCCATCCCCACTCCCAACCTCATTCAGTCCCCTTCCAACCCTCTACCCTCTGTCCACCCACAGATATCTGTTGGAGGTTGGTCTGGTGTATTTTGATGCTGCTTACTGTTTTATGTCTCTGTGCCCTACTTGTACCTTGCCTAAGAGCCTAACTTGTTTGACCAATAAAAGGCCATCACACCTGGGCAGGGCAAATGGGATAGGCATGGCTAAGGTTCCAGGGCTTGGAGATACAGAGAGAATCTTGGGAGGAAGAAAGACCAGAGGAGTGAAGAGAAGAAAAAGGCTGTGCCATGGGTTAGGTGGAGGAGAAACACGTGGCCAGTGTGGATGGAGACTTGGCCCAGATGAAGATAATTAGCAAGTATTTGAGATTATGGTTGGGAGGTAGCTTGATAGAAATTATTACAAGTAGATAGCATGGTATAGGGGCAGGTATCCCATGCCTGCCCCACTATGGGAAGTAAATTTTAGGGGATTAATATTTGCCCTGCCTCAGGTTAACTAAGGCTATTTTAAAATATAACAAGTGTGTCTTGATTAATTGCTAGCAGGTTAGAAAATGCTGCCATAATAAAAATTATAGGCCTAAAAATAAACATTATTAGGCCATACTGATGACTTAACCACATCAGATATCTACTCTATTTCTCCTTCAGTGAGATTCATACATTCCCCTGAGCCCCCACTTGAGTCTTCCTTATTACTTATTTTCTTTCAGTCTGTGGATTGTAGCATGCTTATCCTTTACTTTATGGCTAATAGATACGTATAGATAAGTCAGTTCCATGTTTGTCTTTCTGAGTCTGGGTTACCTCACACAGGATGATCTTTTCCAGTTCCATCTATGTGCCTGCAAATTTCATAATGCCATTTTTCTAATAGCTGAGTAATACTTCTTTGTGTAAATGTATGATATTTTCATTATCCATTTTTCCATTGAGGGACATCTGCTTGTTTCCAATTTGGGGCTATTTTGAATAAAGCTGCTATAAGTATGGTTGAGCAAGTGCCTTTGTGGTACTATAAAGCGTCTTTGGGGTATATGCTCAGGAGAGATATACCTGGGTTTTGAGGTAGAACTAGTCCCAATTTTCTGAGAAAACCTCAGATGGATTTTCAATGTGGTTATACAAGTTTTCACTCCCACCAGCATTGGAAGAATAATTCCTCTTTCTTCACCTCCTCACCAGCATGTGTGGTCATTTGAGTTTTTATCATAGCCATCCTGAACAGTTTAAGATGAAATATCAGAGTCATTTTGATTTGCATTTCCCCAATGACTAAGGACATAGAACACTTTTAAAAAGTGTTTCTCTGACACATAAGATTCCTCTGTGGAGAATTCTGTTTAGCTCTGTCTTTAAATTGGGTGGTTAGGTTTGTTGGTGTATAATTTCTTGAGTTCTTTCTATATTTTGGTTATTAACCCTGTGTCACATGTAGGGTGGGTGAAGATCTTTTCCTATTGTGTTGGCTGCACTTCTGTCCTATTGACAGTGCACTTTGCCTTACAGAAGCTTTTCAGTTTCATCAGAGCCCATTTATTAATTGTTGATCTTAGTGCCCGAGCTGTTAGTGTTCTGTTCAAGAAATTGTTTCCTGTGCCAGTGAGTTCAAGGATATTCCCTATTTTCTCTTCTTTTAGATTTACTGTTTTATGTTTTTAGGTTTTGTGTTGAGGTCTTTGATCCACTTGTACTTGCATTTTGTGCAGGGTGATAGATATGGGTCTTCTACATGCAGACATTCACTTAGACCAGTACCATTTCTTTTCCATATAATTTTTTTGTCAAAATCAAGTGTGCACATAGATATATGGATTTACTTCTGGCTCTTTTATTTGATTCCATTGATCAACCTGTTTTTATGCCAATAGTGTGCAGTTTTTATTACTATTACTCCGTAGTACAGCTTGAAATAAGAGATGGTGAAACCTTCAGAAGTTCCTTTATTGTACAGGATTGTGTTAGCTGTCCTGAATTTTTTGTTTTTCCGTGTTAAATTGAGTATTGTTCTTTTAAGATTCATAAAGAATTGTGTTGGGATTTGATAAGAATTGCATTGAATCTGTGGATTGCTTTGGTAAAATGGCCATTTTTACTATGATAATCTTGCCAATCTTTGAGTATAGCAGATCTTTCTAACTTCTGATGTCTTTAATTTCCTTTTTCAAAGACAGTAAGTTCTTGCCATGCAAGTCTTTCATTTTCTTGGTTGGAGTCTTATGAATTGTCTTACAAAAGGGACATTCCGTGATCCACTGCATGTAAAGTTCCAAGCCAACTGTAGGTGAAAAAAGAATTTTGAATGGACAGAGGTGCTATCCTAGTAAATTCCACCTTTAAGTTTGTATGATTGCATATTATGTAGAACATTATTTTCAGAAACTGTCCTAAGATAAATATAAATTTCTACATAGAATGACAGTGAGATGAAAATATACATAGATCTTATATTCTCCTCATACCATCTCTACGAGCAGTGAGCAAATTCACTTCATAGTCTTACAGTTCTAGAAATCAGAAGTATAGCAGTTTTCACAGAATATAGTCAAAGGTTAGCAGAGTTACCTTATTTTTTGAATAGTGATTTTTTTTTTTTTTTTGCCTTTTTCTAATTTCTAGAGAACACGTTTAACCTAAACATAGTGCTTGCTCTACTCTCATGGTCATGTGTCATGACATTAATTCTAATATTTTTCTTTCTTACAAAAGGACATGATGACAAATGTGGTTCCAACCAAACAATGCATGATTATCCCTTTTGTCAAGACCCTTATATTCATAAACATACCAAGATATATAATATACATAATTAAAACAAAATCCTTTAAAAAACCAATAGAGTAAGTCCCAATTACAACACTTTCCTATCATTCTTTCCTAGAAAGAACTCAAATATGTTATATGTATGAGTCCATACTTTGACTTTTGGAAATATGTATTTCTTTATTTTTGAGTTCTAATTTTAAAATGTGTTTAACATAATCAATTTGTGTGAAACATTTTATTTGTTAAAACATTGTATTATTTGCCCAATGGATGGAAGTTTATCTGTATTTGAAAATGGACACAATATAACAAGGTAATAATTTTGAATGAAACATAATTTTCTACAAATTTCTTAGCCTTGGAAAAGAGTATATGTTATACTCTTGTGATAAATTTAAACATATGATCAAATTAATACTCTGGATTAAAATTCTAAAGAAGGAGTGTTCCTGTGCCTCTGAATCCTACTGCTTTGAGCAGAAAAGAAATGCATTATTTCTAGCTGTTATTATAACCCATGAGATAGTGCTTACTGGGGCATGTTATAAATAAGAGCCTGTGGAAGCCATAGCAGCTCTGTTATCATGAGCAATTGGAAGACAGCCTGATTCGTAGAAGGAGATAGCATACCCTGGCATGGAGGAAAAGTCAAAGAATAACAGATGACCAGAATAATAACCTGAAAGGATTGGGATGTGGTAGGCTGTGAAGCTGAATCAGCATTAAATAAAGATTTAAAAAAAGAGATAACACACTTGTGACAAAGCTGGACACTTACATAATATACATAAACCCTTATCTCTTAATCATTTTTGCATATGCATCTGACATGCATTTCTTGAGTCAATACTTAACTAAATTTGTTCATATACGTGAAATTCAAAAAAATGTGAAAATCACAGCTGTGGTTCCCAAATAACCCATTTTCTCTTATGACTTCCCAGACCAGCCCTTGGTGAGGCAGAGTGTTGTGACCAGTTCTGGATGGTGGCCCATAGCCTGAGTCTTTCCACTGTGATGCAGGAAAAAGACATGATTCTTCTGCACCCTTCTCCTGCTGTTAACAGTGAGGCACCTTCAAAAGGCAATTTTCCAAAGCACAGGTGCAACCCCTGCTCCCAGGACAAAATGGGTAAAGGCTGTACCAACCTTCAACTGGACCTCCAAATAACTATGTCTGTTGAACCATGCAAAACATCAGAATATATTTCATTTTGTTATAAGAAATTATAAAAAGTTATTCTTTGTATGTATATGTTGTACCTTGCTGCGTTTGCTGCGTAAGTTTTGGAAGGCATGCCTGCAAGGGCATTGCAGTTGTAATCACATGCATGTTGAAGTCAGTGATCAATGCTGTCTACATTGTTCTATCGATCCTCACCATATATTTTGAGATAAGACATCACCACTGGCCCTGCATCTAAACAATTCAGCTAGACTAGCAGGCTAGCTAGCTTAGGAGCTCCAAGACTCTGCTTGTTTCTCACACTAAGAATTCAAGCTGTAGACACATGCTGGGGAGCCCTACATGATATTAGAAACTGACACTTGGGTTCTGATTGCAGCCTGACAATCACTTTAACTATCTAACCATCTGCCCAGGCACTAAACACATGTTTTGTTTTTGTTTTGTCTAAATGAATACAACCTCTCTACAACCCATACCTCTTTTGCATAATTTTATGGCCTGCTATCTTTTCTATGCTATATTCTCCACCCTGGCATTTGGGTTAAATGAAAGATCATTGATTACCTCTTAATTGTGTTTCTTCTCTCTGTGTGTTATTGAATTCTTTTTTACATTTGTTTGTTTGTTTGTTTGTTTTTACATTTATGGTGTGCCATTTTGGGTCTCCCTTGCACATCAAAATTCTGTAGAATGTGACAATATTTTAGAGTTTCATTGGGACTTTTTCATCAAGAATGGAGAAAATATTGGATAGAAAATTGAATTTCAATAGTGAATCCTCATCTCTTTGGGATTATATTACTATAGAGGAAAAAAGCCTGTTCTTTATTTGTCTATGATGCTGATAATGATAAATTTATTTATATATAAGCTCTTTATATAACTCAATTGACTCAAGCCCAAATTTAGGTTTAGTATTTTCTGAATTTTCCAAATCAATGTTTTTATAACCAAATATCCATTACAAATTTAGGAGAAAAACATTTGCTTTTAATATGACTTGTTGTGGTGAAGCAGCAACCCTAATTTTAAAATTAAAATGGAATCTCATTTACTAAAAGAAAGATTCCTAAGTACTTAGTAATGCAAAAGCCACACTGAATTACACATAGTGCATATATTTGTGCACAGAGATATTCATACCTTAGAGTTGACTTAGAATAGGTGCAAAGTGCTGACCTCACCTTTAAAGATGCTAGGATATAAGCTATAATGCCAAGTGACCTGGTTGTAGACTTTATTAAAATTTGTGGAAGATGACCACAGCAGCTTACTCACTCCTCAAGGCTTCATCTCATTTACAAATTGAATCTGAACAAGGATAGAGCAGAGATAAAAGTTGAATTTTAAAGCTTATTGGTTTTACCTTTTAAGATTATAATACTGTAATACCCAGATCACCCAGATCAAGAGACCCCCCAAGAAAGACCGCCAAGACTCAATACCGATGAAACCTACACAGTGTCCTTTATTACAGGCCCGAGCTTGGGTCACAATCCTTCCTGATGCAACAGGATAGGACAGTGGCACCGGAGCTTCAAGGGTAATGGGTTTATAAAGGGAAAAAACATAAGTGGGGGTTGTGGGTCACAGGAATGTCGACCTTTAGGCAGGTTGGGGAGAAAGCTGAATTTTGAGAGGAAGGTTTTTGTTTGTTTGTTTGTTTTGATTTGTGTGTGTGTGTGTGTGTGTGTGCGCGCGCGCGCGCGCGCACGTGTACATTTAATCTCAGAGGAACACTGGGAGCTAGTTGTATCTAATAGCTCAGATGGAGTTTATGGCAGTATGTGGTCATTCCCAGCACACAGGGAGAAGTGAGGTCACAAAGAGGACAAGTTATCATGGACCAGACACAGATCAGGGTGTTAGTTACAGAACTTACAGAACATATAGAACATGGCATCATATCTACCTTGCTTTCCCTCTCTCTGACCAGACACAGATCAGGGCGTTAGTTACAGAACTTACAGAACATATAGAACATGGCATCATATCTACCTTGCTTTCCCTCTCTCTGACCAGACACAGATCGGGGCATTAGTTACAGAACTTACAGAACATATAGAACATGGCATCATATCTATCTTGCCTTCCCTCTCTCTGAAGCTTCCCATAATTCCTCTGGTTTCTTTCAAGTTTGTGGTTATGTTTTTTATAAAATTTTTACATATTCACAGCACACACACACACATATACAGCCACACACATACACATGCAAACACACATGTACACACACACACGATAAATAAATGCAACCAGCTCATTTTTAATTAAACCAATATTTCAACAATAGGCTTTAGTTTTACTTGTTCAGTAAGATATATTAAATCATACAAACAAAATATTATGAGTGATTACCTATGGATGTTTCTTGAGTAATAAATGATAGAAGAGTTCTTGAAAAATTCAAAGAAAGCCTTAAGAATGGTCAGAAAGTATTGCTTGGTGAGGCTGGGCACTCCAGATACCATGGTAGAGAAACATGGTGTTAACAACTCTCCAAAATATCAGGGTGAAGAATGAGTGGAATTTGTATATTATGGTTACTATAACGGTCCTTTGGTGGGAAGACTTATAAAGGAAATCCAGCAAGAGAGAAGACTTATAGGGCTGTTTTATAAAACAGTGTTTACTTCGCTTAGGTTATTTCTTATCCTGGCTATCATATAAATAATTGAAACTCTTTTATAATACAAGACTTCACAACACATTCTGAGCAGTTTAAGTATGTTCTTAACCCTCTATGCTATTTTTGTCTCACTTCCAGCTAACATCCCAGTGATGCTTGCACCTTGTAGCTGTCCTGGGCTACACCCCCTCCCTTCCTCCTAATCTTCCTTGGACTGCTCCCAGTGGCTCATCCTCTGCTTCCTCTCCTAACTCCCACCTGCCTGGCAGGAAGTCCAGCCCTATTCTCTCCCCTGCTCATCGATTGGCTATCAGCTGTTTTATTGACATAATAAAGGGACAAATGGGGAGCAGAGTTTACACAACATTTAGACAGGAAATCGGAATTTAAACTACACAATAACCTTATGCCTACAGAAGAGACTAAAGACTTTTTAACAATATATTTTTGAAGAAATATATTTTGAAAGGAATAAGAATAAGGGCAGCAAGTTCGTCATTTTTCAAGTAAAGTGTTTATGAAACTGGGTTGCGAATAGCATCAGGCTGTACATCTCTATTCAGCTAGAGAGAGGGTGTTATTAAGTATTATCTTAAAACAGAAGGTTCTTCATAGACCTTAAATAATGGTGGGAAAGAATTGTATCAAAAGGAGCAAATGAGTGCATAGGTGCAAGGAGGAGAAATGGAAACCTCCTGAGAGTATTTATAACTTTCCTTCAAGCATCTTATACATGCTGGCTACAAAGTTTAGTCTTCAGCTCTAACCCGCCCCAAAGGTTTTCTAGAGCCCAGTGCTTAACAATCGCCTCTCTGAGCTGATCCTAAAATCCACATCTCTCATTCTAATATGTCTAGTTTAAATTTCAACCCTGGATCTGTAATTGCCTGCCAGGCATTTCTATTTCAAATTCAACACATCTAAGAGCTGACTTTTCATTCTTCTGAGGGGAAAAAAAAAACCAACAACCTCGCCTCCTGACTCCTGTTTCTATAAATTGAAGTCTGACACTGTGTTTCCAACCATCCCCTCCTACCCATCCCTTGATACTGCACTCAAATATTGTATCCACCCTTAACTGAACACTGTTTGATTAATCACTAAACACACAGAATGTTTTCTTATCTGCTTGGAGTACATGACCTTTAAATTCTCTTCCAAAACCAATTCTGCCTGATGCTAGACTCTGATATAAATATAAAGCTGACTAGAAACATTGCAGTAAAGATTGTCTGATTTTGTAGGTCTACTTTATGAATGTTGGGGAAAAAAAAGTAATTAAGCTGGCAACAGATTTCTCCCTTAGGGAATTTAAAAAGAATTTTCATTTCTTTTTTTCTGTAGCTCTTCTGTGTTGTCTGGTATGCTACATAGAGATTACATTTGATACAAAAAAAAATTCCATTTATAATTTAGCCATGTAAAGCCAGAGAAGTCAGTTAATCATGCACAGTATGTTCCCTCAAGGACAGGGTTCCTGCTGAATTAAGTCATTTAATAAAGTATCCTAAAGCAATTAAAATAAATATGTGGAAACTATGAAGTTAGTTGAGATTATAACCAAAAAGTCCTCAAAGCGATTTTCATTTAATTAAGGAAAGACAGTCTGTTAATTATGTCAGTAATCGGGTAAAACTGTGGCCTGGCCTCAGCAGTCCGTTCCAGGGAACAACCTGCTGCCTGATGGGCACCTGAAACACTAGACTGAATGGCCAGTTGTCAGCACTCATCAAAAGCTTATTATAGGAATCAACTGGTCATCGTGTTTGTGCTGGGGAAAGATCTTTTCACATTCCTCATACATGTAGGTGTGTACACTAATACAAAACGTGTGGGAAAGAATTTTTTTTTAAAGGTTAAATTAAACGTGAACGTAGTGACTGTTCCTATCTTCATTCTGGTTTAGTTCAATAATGCTGACTGACCTGCAGTGGGGTGACCACAGTGTCACTTTTCATTTGATTAGTCACAAGTAAAAATTGTATTTCCCCCATAATATTCTTAAGAAATGGAACCTTAGATTGCAAATTAGGATCTTTGTTAATTGTGTCTTCTAAGATGTCTGTCAAGTAAGATTGTAAGATTGTTTGTTAATTGCCAAGATTCTGCTTGTAGAAAAGACACTTTCATAGAATTCAGTCTAATAGATACATTATAAATAACCATAGTTAGTCAGTGCCTTAGGCAGTGATATGGATTGAGCAGAATACAATTCTCATTATTTGATGACAACCCTTTTGCAAGTTAAAACAGAATTCTGCATTATGAGAAAAGATGAGTGTGTGGGTGTGCATGTGTGTGTGCATGTGTGTGTGTGTGTGCGTGTATGTGTGCATGTGTGTGGATTCCATGAACAAGAATTACGCTTTCAAGCATTCTATTAAAAATTATTAATTTTTGCTCATTATCACATTATCCATTCATCTATTTTTCTTATCTAACTACATAGCAAAAACACTGTTACCTATCAGTTATATTTAGGCAAAAGGTTTGACATAATGTAGAATACATTTTCTAAGATCTTTGAGGTGATAAATAATATATAGATCATTTCAAAAGTTCTAAAATACCATATACTTTACATTGTTTTCATACATAAGTTTTATTATCTAAGTTAATTCACAATTTTATTAGGTATCTAATATAAGTAGAAATGCTTTTTGAATCCTAAGGGAAAAATATTTATCTGGTTGATTCATTAAACTTACATTCTGGAAAGAAGAGAAACAAGAAAAGTATGAAATAGATAATAATATTTCATAAAATGTAAGGATTTTTACTTACTGTCATGTAATATCCTGCTTTCCTGAAAGATTATGGGTAGGGAAGATAAGGGGTAGTTTCCTCCCAAAGCAATAGACTATTAGGGAATACTAATGTACCTAAAAGAGAGAAAAAGAAGTTTGTCTTACTTAAAAAGAGCCATGGTAATCTGTATTTTTCTTTATTATCTATGACTCAGTTATGAATGGCTCCTGAAGAGCCACCTCTTTTATAAACAATATTTTGATTTACTTTTTGAAAATTCCAGTGAGAGGTGAAATTTTCACAGATATAAACATGAAGTTTGATCTTATCCACCCCCAATAACTCTGTCCAGCCCCTCTCAAAACCCTTTAAACCCTCTTTTCTATAACTTCTTCATCACTGTTTTCATCATCATCATCATCATCATCATCATCATCATCATCATCATCACCATCATCATCATCTGTGTAACCTGGCTGGAAAGGTGGAAGTCTGGTGTATCCCAATAGGCAAATGAGCTCAGTCTATTACAGTGGACTCCCTCTTTCAGCAGGGTTCTCCTTCCCCTGATCTGGGAAACCACAGATCTTGTAAGGAGCATCACACAGCTTTCAGAGGAAGATCAGGGGCCTGACCCTATCCTGATAGATCATGTTCAGCAAGCACCTGGGGGTTCCTGGAAATACCCCACCTTACACTAAGGAGACCCTATCCTTCAGCAAATGACCTTTAATCGTACTTAGAAGTTCTTTACCACACCCATAGGATTAATAAGCACTGTGTTTTCCTTCTTGTGATAGAACCCATGTTAATGCATGTAAATGAGGTATTGTACAACTGCATGTAAACTAAGTATCCTATCAACCTAGCCCCAGCAAATCAGACAAATTCACTCTCAAGCCCCTCCCCACAGACCATGGTTTATAAATCCCTGATTCATGAAAATAAAATGGGCTGGCTCGCTCTCTCATGCCTGAAGCTTGAATGATGGTCAAGGCAGTGATGGCAGAGCTGCCTAGGCAGCTGCTGAAATCTGCTCCATTACGGCTAGCTAGGTGATGCTGACCACCTGTAAAGTACCCGCTAGGCCTGCATGTCACCAGACAAACCTTCTGGCTGATTTCAGGCTCTGCCTGCTTTTCCTTAAGTGCTTAGCATGGCACAAAAGGCTGTAACATTTTGTTATTATCCCTGGCCTGTGGAGCCCAGGAGTCTCCAATGCCTTCTGATACCAACAATCTCACTCTAAAATAGCTAAACTGTTACACGCCGCGGAAAACTCTTTCCACACCCTGGCCTAGCAGAGAAGGCCACACCCTACCCAGTCACTCCTGGGAGAAACAGGATCTTTGATCTCGAGGTTTATCTCTTCTCATCTAGAAGCAAGCTACTCCTCGACCGGCCCAACGGACCTGAAATCCATGCCAGCCACCAGACGCTGAACACAACCATCACCACCACCACCACCACCATCATCATTATTGTTACTATTACTACTGCTATTATTATCATGTCTGGGTCAAAGAAAATGATCAGTCTCATTAGGCTTTGTTGGGCTATTGGAACAACCTGCTAAGGTTTTGTTTCAAAGTGTATTTTTAAAGTAAACCTAGTAAAATAAAGAGAGAGAAGGAGGAGATCCAGGAGGAAGGAGAAAAAAGGAGAGAGAGGGATTGAGGGAAGAACCCAGCACGGGTAGATCAGGGAGGGGCCCAGCACGGGTGGATCAGGGAGGAACCCAGCACAGGTGGATCAGGGAGGGAAATTTCTCAGGAGATACAGATGGCTCTGTCCCACATTAGCTTTAGATTTGGTGACCATCACACACACACACACACACACACACCTTTCAGGGAAAAAGATCAGGACTATTTGTCCTCCTGTATCTATGTGTCATTGATTCACGGCAACTTCCTGAAATAAGAATTTTCTTGTTCAGTTCTATGACTCTTTTTCTGAGCTCTGGTTACCAGGAAAAGGAGCTTTCAAAAATGCAAGATGCACGTGCTAAGCTTTTGAGAGTGATACCATCTTGGTACAGAAGCCCAAAGCTGTGTATGGGAAAGCAGTGCATCTTACAAAAGCTGAGTGAGTGAGCATTCTGCCACACACACAGGTTAAATGTGTACAAACATGTTAAGTAAAATAGAAGTGAGAATAACATGAGGGGTTAACATTAATATAAATGAACAGATACATTAAGGGACCATACACACACACACACACACACACACACACACACACACACACTCACACACTCACACACACACAGCTATGCACACAGGATGAGACACACACAAACAAGGTCAGGTCTAGTAGAGAAACAAGGATTACATTTGTGTGTGTGTGTGTGTGTGTGTGTGTGTGTGTGTGTGTGTGTGTGTGTCCTGGAGGGCTCTATGGTGATTCCATTAACTACAAAGAATAGAATGTGATTTTTATAAATGTGTGTAAAACATATTCTACCCAAGGCTTGTGACAGGATCATCTAAGTTCAATTTAAAAAAATGATCTTGTGCTTATGCAAAACTGACCCAATGTTTAGACTTAAGGATGTCTATTAATTATTATTATATTTATCTAAAACTTTAAAATGCTTTTTATTACAATCATATGTTGGTAACTTTAGAAATATCTTGAGAAAACTTTGTTAGAGGATGGTCTGATGTATTTTGATGCTAATTACTGCTTGCTGTCTCTATGACCCACCTTGCGACCAATAAAATCCATCACCTGGGCAGGGCAAAGAAGATAGGTGTGGCTAAGGTTCCTGGGCTTAGAGAGTCAGAGAGGATCCTGGGAAAAGAAGGAGAAGAAGGACCTGAGGAGGAGAGAGAAGAAAGGAAGGCCGCCATGGGTTAGAGAGAAGAGAAGCATGTGGCTGGCATGGATGGGGATTTGGCCCAGCTGAAGAACATTAGCAAGTATTTAGGATTATGGATGGGAAGTTATTAGAAGCAGAGGGCATGGGATTGAGGCCCTGCCCCAGCTTAACTAAGATTATTTAAAAATATAACAAGTGTCTGTGTATTGATTGATTGCTAGCTGGGCATACTGATAATACTGATAAAATTAAAACAAAATTTGAGGGCTTTAGGAATTCTAGGCATTAAATAATAAGACAAGTAAAGTTGAAAATAAATGTTGAGATTATTAGTGATAATTAATTTATATATAAGAGGTGTATTAATAAATTATTTCTTCTGATCTAGTTTAAAGATGATTCTCAAGCATATTCCTTCTAGATCAATACATACCACTTAAAAAAGATGAGTGGTTCTAATGAAGACAGGAATTAGGTATACCTTCTATATATATTCAGTTAATTTGGGCTCACTATTGACTTTTGAAACCCTTTGAACAATTTTTAGTTCTCTCTTTCATCTTATTAATCAAGGTTCTTCCAATAAAAGAAACAATAACAATCTAAAATAACCTATTCAAACTGAAACCTGCCGTCTCAGTTCTCTACAAGGCAATGTGGTGTTGCACACTCAACACTCTCTATAATTTTACCCTCATGAAATGTTTACTAAAGATCTAAATTTTGAAAGAAAAATCATGCTCAAAGTTGGGTTCTACCCCGTGCATTAGTAGTTCCATTGTGTACTAATACCATCATGCCATAAATTAATTAAGTGTGGTAACACTGACAATGCAGGTATGTGATGCTTTGTTTATGTTGTAAAAATGTGTATTACTTTTTAAGGTATAGCAACCCTTAAAAACCTTCATCACTGGACATTAAGACTAGATAAACTCCTTTCTTCCATTTAAACATATTATTCCCATATATCAACCAACTATAGAAAACATTAGTATTTATCTCTGCATTAGAGTGAAAAAAAACCTTAACTTCACTTCAGAGCAACCTCATTTCCCCTTTTTCCTTGTCAACATTTAACCTGCATAACAGTTTCTTCAGCTGCCATGAGTAATATAAATTCAATTTTCCATATAGTTATGAATTTGATCATTATATTTTTCATAATTTCAGTGGGATACAAATACTCTAGTATCAAACATAACAAGAAGTTTTGAAATATTTTAAGTACAAAACACATTAATATCTCATAGTCATGTATAGATTTAATATTTAGCTAGAATTTACCTTTTTATAATCATTTGGATATATTCATAAAACTGGGACTAAATGACTGGTTCCACATTAAGTCTGCTGTTTGAATTAATTTATCCCTAAAAATTAAGTTATAATTCATGAAATCTAAACAAGTCCTTTTGTCAACAGTATATATAATAGAATAAAACTTGATTAACTTTTAAGCATTTTTTATTTCTCATCATTTACCATCAAGGTCCATCTAAGCATGATTAATTGTATTTCCCTCAATCTGGGTAAGAAACTGGAGACACCTAGTGTATGTCTGAAACATTGCAGAAGCTTTTGCTCTGAGCTTCTTGAGTTCGATTTCTTCTATTTTGGATACACTGGGCCCAACAAGTTCATAGCAACACATAAACAGACACAGAAATAATCTTTCATTTTTAATAGAGAAAATTGTTTTTCTTCTTTTTTAATTTTTAAAGACTTATTTATTTATTATTATGAATAGAGTTCTGCTGCATATACACCTGCAGGCCTAGGAGGGTATCAGATCACATTATAGATGGTTATGAGCCACCATGTGGTTGCTGGGAATTGAACTCATGACCTCTTGAAGAGCAGTCAGTGCTCTTAACCGCTGAGCCGTCTCTCCAACCCCCAATAGAGGAAATTGAAAATACAATAAGTTGTCAAGCACAGAGCTAACTGGGCAGCATAACCGCTTAATCAGACACTAGCACTTAAATTTGCACACACACACACACACACACAAACACACACACACACACACACTTTTCTCAGACCTTTCAAAGTGTGTATGCTTCAGATGAAAAATAAATATTTTTAAAACCATGTGTTTAACAAGATCCCTTTAGATGCAAACAGAAAGGTCTCTGTTCCTGAGACTCTTCTGCCTTAGAAGATCCATGGATATCCAACTGGGGTCTGTGGACTGGGAGCACCCCAAGCAGGGTTTAATGGCATATCTCACAAATTAAAGGAGATGCAAATTCTTAGGACAGGGAGACACCATCTGTATAAAAGAAATATGACCAGATGTGCACATCTTTAATCCCAGAACTCGGGAGGCAGAGGCAGGTGGATCACTGTGAGTTTGAGGCCTGGTCCACAAAGCAAATCTAGGACAGCCAAGGCTACACAGAGAAACCCTGTCTTGATAAACAAAACAAAATAAAACAAAAATAAGTAGTATGTATGTGTTGAATGTATGAAGAAACCTTATTGATTAAAATAAGATTAAAACAAAATTAATTGAACACAAATGAAAATCAAAGATTCATTTAATGATATTTTAATTATAGAGGGCAATATGAACAAAAGAATGGCCTTCACCATAGTTACAATTATAGCAGATGAAAGTTTGAAGCTATTATAACAAAAAAAATGTACCCTGAAAATCATGACATGAATTACTACAAAACAATGTTCTTCTGCTGTGATAATATAAATGTAGATGCACTTATTATAAAATCAGATGTAGAAGTAGAAAAATACAAAGAAGGACAAAAGATGAAAAACAAATGGTTTTGCTATTCGACATTATTTTTTTATAGATTGAGAAAAACTGATTCAGAGAACATTTAAAATATCAATATAGTGGCACTCTGAAGAAGGATAGCAGCCTACCAAGAAGAGACTTGATACCCTATGAACATATACAGGGGGAGGAGGTCCCCCTCAGTCACAGTCATAGGGGAGAGGAGTAGGGGGGAAAGTGGGAGGGAGGGAGGAATGGGAGGATATAAGGGATGGGATAATAATTTAGATGTAATATGAATAAATTAATAAAATATTTTTAAAAGATTAAAGCACAATTATTAAAAATATCAATATACTCACCAATCTTTTATTGTATGTATTTACATGTGCATGTGTGTGTCTATATATTGGCAAAAGAGACAATACATGAAATAAAATTAGGAAATTTAAAGGTATTGATCCTGATAATATATAAGAGGAGAAAGAAGAAATATTGAAATTAAACCGAAAAGGAGACAACTGGAAGTGACCATCAGGTGGTATAAGATAATATGTCGTGAATAGAGATTTTATTTGCTACTTGGGGAAGGTGGGTTAGCCAGCTTGAAGGTTGCTCAAGAAATTACAAAGTAGTTTTCATATGACAGAGTCATTATGCTTCTGGGTAATTGCTAAAAGAATGAAGTCCACTCAGAATAGAAACATTGCACACTCATGTTAATTATAGTGTAATTCACCATAGTAGGCCATGAAGTCAGCCTAGTATAAATGGCCCATGGGTAAACATGAAACATGAAAGAATTCTTTCCATCACAAAAACACAAAATTATTTTGCTATTTTGATATTGAATGCAACTGGAGATCATCACAAAAAATGAAACAGTCGGTTCCACAAAAACCAGCATCATGATTATTTTGTTTTCACACACACACACACACACACACACACACACACACACACACACACACAGGGTGTGCACATAAAAACAAAGACAAAACAAGAACAAAGGAGACATGAAGGGTAAGGGCTCAAGAAGGAGAGAAGTAAGAAAGAATGGCAAACAAGTTGCACAGAATTTCCCCTGATTAGAAAGATTCCCTCAAGGAAGGAGAAGGCAGGTTCATGAGACTCAGAATGTAAAGCATACTTATAAATGCAGGAAGGCTGAAAATCACACAAGACCACTCTAGAAGGTTACATGGGCAGTGACTCATTGCTGTAGAAAGGAAATTCTCTGAACTGCCCAGTGTTGGTGCTGCCGGCATGTCCTGCCAGAGCCTCTATAGACACAGCTAAAGTGAGTCACCACTCATGCCAGGATGGGCTTTCCAGGGAAGCAGCTGACTTTTAGTTATTTATGCTCATGTAAGTAACCTGAATAAACTCCTGGTTCACTGACCTGGACTTTAAGGAAATTGCTATTTTGGTCTGTAATAGGTATCTTATTTGGGTTATATAAACATTTGTTCTTGTTTCTCCAAATCACAGAAGAAAGTGTATATGATCAAAGTGCATTATATGTGTTCATGGACAGTTTTAATGAAATTTTAATTTTGTACTTTAATGTGTGGTGATAAAATAAGACAGTAATTCACGTTTTAGAACACAACCTTGAAAGAGAGTGTTGGAAAGCAAACTAAATACCAGGTTGTCATGAAAACCTACCCAACATTGCTACTCATGAAAGAAATAAAGATTGACACAACATATATAGACAAAAAATAATGCTTTACAATTCTTTGTATGAAAAATGAAATTTCTCCTTATTATTTGCAAGATTCTACATGTATAGTTATTCAGAGCTCTACTTGACGGTTTTGCAATGAAAACAAAACAGTGTGCCACTAAGAAATATTTATTTGTGTGATCTATAATAATAAGATGAATCCAAAATTTTAAAATATTGTTTCATGGTGCCTCACTGTGGTTTTTAGTTAGAGAAGGAAGGCGGACAATTTTCCAACTATGTATGCTGGGAGAGACTCCCGGAATGCCACGGAGACGTCTCTGCACCTATATGTGCTCAGTGATACGGGAAAGCCCTGATGGATGCTCTCCGGGCTATATTAATCAAATTCCTCTGTGCTTTTGCTCACTCATACTACGGTGAAAAATAAGAGTAATAAAGAAAATCTGAACATTTTTGCACTATGTTTTTCAAACAGCAGACAGAAAAAAAAATTTGACATCAACAGTGATGTGTGAGAAACCAAGACAACCAGAAGCCCCATTGTATAAGCACAAAGACCAGAATACAGTTCTGAGAATTAAATAACCTATTATTTAAAATTATACAAGTATTGAGGTGGGTGAAGCAGCTTGTTAAAGTGTTCTGTCCACACAAGTTTGAGGACATAAGTTTAAATCTTCAGAACCTATGTAAAAGCCTGGTGTCTATAAGCCCAGCATTTCTATTGTGGCGATGAGAGATCGTGTGTGTGTGTGTGTGTGTGTGTGTGTGTGTGTGTGTGTGTAAGAGAGAGAGAGACGGAGACAGAGACAGACAGACAGACAGACAGAGAGAGAGAGAGAGAGAGAGAGAGAGAGAGAGAGAGAGAGAGAGAGAGAGAGAGAGAGAGAGGAAAATCTCTTGAAGCCTGGGGCCCACCTAGCCCAATATCTTCAGGGGAAGAACAACTTAAGGTAGCCTCTATGCTTTTACATGCACACTGTGGCATGCATACACCCATATTTACATGCAAACCCACACTCATAGAGTGAGAGAACAAGAGAGTGAGAGATCTAGAGAAAGTGTGTGTGTGCACATGTGCATGCGTGCATGCTTGCATGCCTGAGAGAGAGACGAGAGACGAGGGGGGGGGGAGGAAGGGAGGGAGGGAGGGAGGGAGGGAGGGAAAAAGGGAGAGGGGGGAGAAAGATCAGAGTGACAAAGAGATTAAATATATCAAAATATAAAGTGGTCAATTTTATAAAATGCCAGCAGAGAGCGAACAAAACCCATTGCCTACTTTGATCTCTCCCAAACCTGAAAGTTACTTAGATACATGCAAGTCTGATGGCTTTGAAATGAAGAAGGGTAATCATTGCATTAACTAAATAAAGCTTGAAATAAAATTGAGAGCAAAATAATGTGATTTCTTTCCACAAATTATTTAGAGACACAGTTTAAACAGGATTTGTGGAATTTCCAACTGTTTTTATGTCACTTCTCAACAACAGATTGTTGAATGGATTTACTCATTAACAGAAATCTCCATAGGCCAGCTCCACACAATAATGAATATGCAAAGGAAAAAAGAATGGGAAAGTAAATTGAGTTTAAAATTATAATGATATGCATATCAGAATTAAGAGATAGTTACCCATATGTCCATAAACAACCCCATGTTTCCTGACAATAATAAGTCCCACTCAATCAATATCACATGGAAACAATCACTTTTTCTTTTCTTTGCATTACTATATTTTAGAGCTTATATGAATGTCCTCATTATGGTCTATATGGCATATATTACATTATGATGACTAGGTTAAATAATAAGTACAAGACAACATACCACATACCAGGCACTCTCTTGGTTTTATTAAGACTAAGATTAGGTGGTGAGGATAAAATACTAGGATTATCTCTTTGACATTTGTCAAACATATGTCAGCCTCTCCACTTGCAAGCTTTATTTCTATGCATATGCAAGAGTATTCTATTCACAGGGCAAATTACTAATTCTCCTTGAGACAGAGTCTACAACTAAGACTCTTAACCCTTCCTAATCTCAGTAGCACACTATTCCATCTGGGTAACATGAAAATATTATCATAAAATATGAATAACAAAGGCTCTGAAATTTCTTTCTCCCAGCAATTTCTTCCTGTGATTTAACACAAGAATATACTAGACATTTTATGTCTTTTCTTTAGACCACCAGCTACTCAAATTCACCACACTAAACTTGTATCTGACACAATCAATCCCAACTGCCTTTTTAATTGTCAAAGTCATGAACAAAAAATAGCTGATTTCATCCATGTTTAAATGAAAAGTAGAATATAATAACTCACTAGCAAATACATGCACAAAAGATAGCTATTGATCTAGAACATTTGAGGTACATTGAATATAGAAGGACTACTCATATAGTCATAAATACATTTTTCACAAAATTCCATTATGCACCTCCAGGTTTCAAGATATATTATAGAGCTATAGTGTTAAAATAATAAGGTAACGGCACAAAAATTGGCATATGGACACTAGGACAAAATAAAAGATGCAAGCACTAGTTATTGTGACTACAGCCATATGATATTTGATAAAAAGGCAAAACATACCCTGGAGTCTTCAATAAATTATGCTGAGGAAACTAGGTGTCCAGATGCAGGAGAATGAAACTCAAGCTATGTCTATCATCCTGTACAAAAATTAGCTCAAATCAAAGACTTCAGTTTGAAACCTGAAATGCTAAAACTACTGGGGAATAAAAGGCAGTACCATACAAGATATAAGTGTAGGAAAATTTTTATAAAAGAGACTCCAGTTGCCTTGGAGTGAGGGCCAACAATTCACATAAAAATTAAAAGTCTATTTACAACTAAGAAAACATCAATCAAATGAAGAAGGTATCCACAAATGGTGGAGAGTCTTTGGCAACCACACATCTGATAGAGGATTAATATCCAGAACTCAAAAGGAGTCAAAGAAATAAATGACCCCAAAGGAACTAAATAAAGAGCTCTCAATATAAAGTTAAAAGTGCCTCAAAAGTGTCAGTCGTTTTTAGCATTTGGGAAAATTCAAATTAAAACAACTTTGAGATGTCAAATTATCTCAGCCTGAATGTCAAAGATCAACGAAACAGCTGGCAAAAAATGTTGTCAGTGCTGTGAGGAAAGAACGCCCCTCATTCACTGTTTGTGGGAATGCAAATTGATACATCTATTTTGGAAATCAGTAAAGAGAATCCTCAAATAACTAAAAATAAGTATACCCTGTGACCCAGGTGTACCATTCCTTGGCAAATGCACAAAGAAATTTCTTGTATCCAAGTTCTTGCCATGATTTTATTTTCATTAGACCAAAAGGAAAACCAAAATTAAACAGTACACATATGCATATTTAAACACCTAGGTCGGCATGCATCTCATGGATACTCTATGCAGAAACACTGTGTTAAAATATACTACTTTTTTATTATCACCAATTAAAAAATAATGGATCAAAACATTTTGTGCTTCCGATTATAAATTGATAACACAAATGATCAAATTCTTAAATCCATCACACCAGATTTTTTCGCTCATTATAGGTCCTATATTGTTCCATCTAAAAATGTCACATCTCAACTGCTACGTCTATCAAAAAATGAACTTAGTTATGGACTTAGAGATGGAATTAGGAAAGACCGTTCAGATGGCAGCCAGTGTAGCTCCTATGTTGTGACTAGTATCCATAGAAGATGTCTGTAACAGGCCCCAGAAGGGCTGGCAAAGGCTGATGCACCAACCAAGGACCATGAATAGACTGGATCTAAGCCCCCTAAACAGATGTGGCAGATGGGCAGCTCAGGCTTTGATGTGGGGTCCCCTAATAAAGGAAGCAGGGTGTGTCGTTTTTGATCACTCCCCTCTGGCAATGCTGCCTCACCAGGCCAGAGGGGAAGAGGGCATGTCACTCCTGATGTCGTGGGTGTGAGTGTGCATGGGTCTCCCTTTTTATGAACAGTAAGGGAGGTGGGGGATGGGGAAAAGGGAGGGAGGGTAGAAACCGGAGGAGAGGAAGGAAGAGGCTATGATCTGGCTGAAATGTGACTAAATAAATTAAATAAGAAAATAGATACACATAATGAGAGCATGTAATAATGAAGATGAAGTTATTATTATGCCTTGAAATCCAAGGAATAATGATAATTCCCACCAAACATAAAGAACCTAGGGGAGACATGGGACAAATGTCTTTGAGTTTGCTGACCTTAGGTTTTCAAACACTCAGTCTCTAGGACTACATTTTAACTATTCTATACTGTCTTGAGCCATTCAATGTGTGAAATTCTGGCACTGCACCCCTAAAAATCGAATGTATCTAACGACAACAATATTTAATGAAAAAATGGATGTTCAGCATCTACAAGAAAACCGAGAAGCACTGTGTCAGGCATTGAGCTTTCCTTTCCTATAAGGAAGACACTGAGATTAGGTTATAAAGGAGTCCGGGAGATGGTATAAACCGTATTCCAAACACTGGTGAGAACCTAAACCCATCTCAATTATTACATACTCTAATATTTAACTATCTGAAAATTTCCCAAGTAACAATAACCTTTGATTTCGTGAATCTCAGGTGCATTTTTTTACACCTCCTGGAGAGTTATGCTGGTTATCCTCCACAGTTCACAGATTTACTACCTGAGAGACTGTTGAATTGCTGGGAGACCAGTCATCTGCATGTCTATAAATTCATATTATTTCCACAAGACTGGAGGAAAATAAACTATATTACTAATGCTGTTACTTTTCTACATAATAAAGTAAGTATAACCTTTTGCATTTATTTATTAGATCAGTGTAAACTTCAGGGTATATTTTGGTCCACTCAAACTAAGGCACCAGCCAAGGACAATACAGGAGGTAAACTTTAAACCCCTTCCCAGATCTAGCCAATGGTCAGAATATTCTCCACAGTTGAGTGGAGAGTGTGATATGACTTTCTCACGTACTCTGGTGCCTCACATTTGACCATGTCCCCTGGAGGGGGAGACCTGGTGGCACTCAGAGGAAGGACAGCAAGTAGCCAAGAAGAGACTTGATACCCTATGAGAATATATAGGGGGACATAATCCCCCTCAGGAACAGTCATAGGGGAGGGGAATAATGGGAAAATGGGGGGGGGGAGGAATGGGAGGATACAAGGGATGGGATAAACATTGAGATGTAACAAGAATAAATTAATAAAAAAATGCAAAAAAATGCAACAAAAAAAAAAAACAAAAAACAAGATGGTAAGCCAGGCATTGGGATACACTACTTTAATCCTAGCTTTTTGAAAGGCAAAGGCAGGCAGATCTCTGAGTTCAAAGACAACCTTGTCCAAAAGTGAGTTCCTGAACAGTCAAGGGCCACATGGAGTAAGCTTGTCTGAAAAAGCAGAACATAAGAGAGAGCAAGAGCATGAGAGAGAGAAAATTTGAAAATAAAGTAAATCATGAGAGTGAAGATATTTATTTGTAGGGTGTATTGCTCTGTTGTGGTCATATAAATGCTTTATAAATTTATCTTAGAAGCATTTTACCATCCTTTGTTTATGTCATCTTGAAGAAGATAAATAATAATTTCAAAATCAAGTTTTGTTTATGCAAAATTGGTATTACTCAGCTCACAGTTAAATTTTGAACATTAAGTGAAGTGCTCTAAATACCACCACCATGCATGTTCTAAACGTTACTTTTGTCTTTGTTGTTCTGGATAATTTGTTGGATCCACATGCTGGTTTTCTCTCTGCTGCCGCATTATCTCAGACATGGTTACCTCATGATAACCAGGATTCTCAGGATAGGACCTTCAAATTTTGATTAAGCTTATGGTGTTTTCCCCCAAGAATAATAGCTCATCCTGATTTAACCTCAGAAAAATGTGTGAGAAGGTCTTCTGTTTATAAATGAGTATCACCACAATGGAAACATCAAAACATAGTCAAATATGTTATAGAATACACAGCAGTATAATTAGTTTTAACACTGAAAAATATCTAATAGCCACATGGCAAGTATTCAGTCCTATATAAAAATAGATATTATGATGCATTTTCCATGGTTTCTGTTATCTATAGTCAAAACATGCTCTGAAAATATGAAATGAAGAACTCCAGAAATAAGCAGTTGCCTCAGTTGTCAGCTTGACTCCAGCGCTTCTGCACTAACCTGTTTAGACACAGCGTTCAGTACCAGCTTCAGTTTCATTAGGTTTGAGTGGAATATTAAAAAATGTCGCGCTTGGAAAATAGCTGTTGTATAGGTTTGTAGTCTACAGTTTATAGTTTTCTATCAGAATTTGTAAGTTACAGAAAAGAAGAGTGAACTGTTTGGAAGGTGTCTAAAATAGGGACAGCTATTTCATATTATGGACATAACTAGTATAGTCTGTGTGCAGACACAGTATTCATTTAATAACATGAGAGTCTTGTCACTTTCAGAAGTTTTGCAGACACTGAGAAGTTAAAATCTTGAAAGGCCTCCAGAATCCCACTTTATACTCATAATCCCCAAGATCCCACCACACCTTTCTACCTCCTTTCCCAAAGGCCGCATTCAGGACTCTTCTTGTGTCTGCTAATGAAGATTGGTTTCTGTCTAGTTGAGCTTTTATGAATCCTAAAGACTCGTCCTGGAGAGAGGTTAAGAATACTGGCTGTTCTGCAGGAGGTTCTGAGGTCAATTACCAACAACCATGTGGTGGCTCATAAGCATCTAAAAACTAAAATCTGGTGTCTTCTTCTGGATAAATAATAAATAAATTTTTTAAAGGTGTTTTAATTTTATTTTATTAATTTATTCATATTACACCTCAATGGTTACCCCCTCCCTCTATCCTCCCATTCCTTCCTCCCTCCCATTTTCCCCTTACTCCCCTCCCCTATGACTGTGACTGAGGGGGACCTCCTCCCCCTGTATATGCTCATAGGGTATCAAGTCTCTTCTTGGTAGCCTGCTATCCTTCCTCTGAGTGCCACCAGGTCTCCCCATTCAGGGGACATGGTCAAATATGAGGCACCAGAGTACGTGTGAAAGTCTGTTCCCACTCTCTACTCAACTGTGGAGAATGTCTTGTCCATTGGCTAGATCTTGGTAGGGGTTTGAAGTTTACAGCCTGTATTGTCCTTGGCTGGTGCCTTAGTATGAGCGGGACCCCTGGGCCCAAAATCTGCCTATCATAATGTTCTTCTTGTAGGTTTCTGAAAAAGAAAATCTTAAGACTCAGTAATTCTTTATTACCTGATGTCTTTAACTCAAACTTGTATCTGTGAAATCTCAGTTGTATTTATACCTACAGTCTCCCCCCCCACCTCTCTCTCTCTCTCTTGTCTTTCTTGTTTAAAATATTTGCCTACAGTCATCCCATCCCAAATGTGTTCTTACAGTCTAAGTTTTTCATGAAAATATTGCATTTCTTCAAAGGAGACTGTCTATTGTCCCTCCTCATCCTTCTAAAAAATTATTTTACTTCAATTAATATTTAAGGACATCTTATATTTTTAGGATTTGAGAATAGTGTATTGAGTACAATTAACAAATAATTGCAGTTATTGTAAACTGTATGCTATACTTTAAAAACACTGCCAATGAAAACGACAAATGCCTTTAATAATTTTTGTGTGTATATGTTTGTGAGTGAATGCCTCTTTATACGTGAGTGTGTGGGTGTTTGTGGGTGTGTGTTTGTGTGTGTCTGTGTGTCTGTGTGTCTAAGTGTGTGTGTGTGTGTGTGTGTGTGTGTGTGTGTGTGTGTGTGTCTATGTTTGTGTGTGTGTCCATCAGGGAATACTTTCTGGGTGTTGGATCCTTCCTTCCACAATTCAGATTCTGATCATTGGACTCATCTCATCAGACTTGGCATCAATTATCTTTTCCTGTTGTGTCATATGACTGGCTTCTGGTCTCCATTATTTTTAAGAGTAGGTACTGAAAGGGAGGGAGTATAAGATGGCCTTCCAAAACATGGGTACTACTGTATCTCTTTGTCTGGGTACCGGCTTGACAGTTCAGTGTGTGGTATTTCATTGTATCCCATATTGATGATATGTCCTAGTTTTATAATGTGTTTTATACTGTATAATATGTAAAATCTAGTTTTCATATACAGAATCCCCTATAATTTTTCTTGCTTGAATTATATTGTCTCCCTTGTGCAATTATTTCCTCTGAAAATATCTTTCACACATTTATAAATAAATATTTGAATCCATAAGGAGTTGTGACAGCTTCATGGCATCATATGTTTACTTAATTTTAGGTCTACGTTTATATTTGCATGTTACCCTATTATATGTTTCAAAGAGTTAAATTATTGTACTTTGACTTAGAAGCTGAACATTTTAATAGTATTCAAATTCATATAAAATCTTCTAAATCTTATATTTAAAAAAAAATGACAGTCTAATTAGATCTCCAAAAAGAACTAGAATATCCCTTATGCCTCAGAATAGCTTATGTTTCAGGCTCTACCAAGTTTATAAACATCCTCTGAATATTTTCACACTATGTAATTGTGTTATGTGGGAAAAGCAGTTCCTTTTACCCTTAATTGTCTTCATATGTATGTGAACCATATGGCAAGCTGCTGAAGATCACTAAACAGTTGCTAATGTTCTTTTATTTATATATACATCTCGTAGAGAGTGAAGCAATAGTGAGCTCAATAATACAATGTAGTTGTGTGTCCAGCACCATCAGTTCAGGTCAATGGAAGATCACCACCCAGCTTTGTGCCATAAAGAATGGATTTGCGGAGCAGGAGAACCGCACAGGGTATGATACAGCTTCATGATCTGATTTGAGTGACTCATTCTATCAGAGGAACTGTTTGAGAGAAGCACAAATCTGTGGAATATTTCATCATTGTGACAATCAGTGTGATGGGCTTGTCAAAATGAGCTTTGATAAGTGGGTAGACTTGAGTGCCTGAAGAGAATAGAAATCTGCGAGATCTATAACATTCTATTTCATTCCCACAACATTCTTAGAAACATGTCATTTGAAATTTATTTCCAGTAAACATAGACATTAAAGAATTATTTTTAATTAGCAGATTTAAAAATACCACAGAGTTTTAGTTCTTAAATGCATAAGAACTATACACTGAGAAATAATCTGACCAATTATTGAATTCATAACAATTTGTTCACTAGTAACAAATTATAATAATTTCTAGAAATGCTTATCTGTGAGATAAAAGGCCCTGTAAAACAGTTGCTAAGAAAGTGAGATGAAGAAAATGAGATAGTCATAATTTGATAGCTAAAGAATGAAAAAGAACTAAGTGTCAACAATGAGAAAGCCAAAAGCCAGTAAAGTATTTCTTATTATTTCACAAGTTTCTTCTTGCAACATTATAGGATTTTTTCACATTAATTTTAATAGAATCTGACCAATAGTCTGACTGACTTTTTGTAATTGTAATGACTATTTTCTGTATATTACTCATTTATGAAGAATGTTTCCATACATAATTTTCTTAATAGCAATCAATATAAGAAGAGAGAACTTTTATTTCATGATTCATGTGCATGCCGCCCTTTTGTGTGTAGGGGGGGTGGGAAGGTGCAGATGCCCACACGAACAAGTAGAGACACCCATCAGGGTTGAGTTTGGCCTTTCATCTTCTTTGGGACAGAGTCTTTCTTGTTCACTGATGGTGAACAAGGCTAGAGGGCCCCTCAGCTCTGTGATTTCCCCTTTCTTTGGGGGCCATATTGGGTGCTGGTATAATGAATGCCACTGCATCTAACTTTTTATTAAATATTTTTACATATACATTTACATTATTAGACACACACACACACACACACACACACACACATATATATATATATATATATATATATATATATATATATATATATATATATATACATATATATTAAACTACCTATAGCCAGAAAGACCATAAAACAATCAGGAATTATATAAATGTTAAATTCATAGTGTTTTGACTATTTTTATTTGGCAAACTTGAAATAAACATCTTTCCTATCTTGGTGAGCCTAAAATTCTGAATGTAAATCATTATCTATCATATCTCATCATTATCAACTTAAAACGTCTATTTAGACTTAAAAACATCTTAACCCTAAACAACTAACCTTAATTGTAAGACTAAACTATGAGGTCTTCAACCCCATCAGAGACTTGAAAATGAATAAAAGTAATTACCTGATTATACAGAGAGTGCCAGTTGGCAGCTTCCAAAATGAGAAAGCATTGAGCTTGTTACAAGTGGTATTTAGATCTGAATTCAGGCCATTGGGTTTGCCTGATAAGTATCTCACCCTCTGAGGTGTCTTCTCAAACAATAACCTTAAAATTATTGTTAATCTAGTGGTATATAAAAAAAACCTTCAAACTTCCACCAATAACTATATTATTAAATTTGTGAAGAAAATAGTTCCAATATTGATTACAAGAGTCAACTTTAGATATATTTGAGGAAATTTTGAGACTATCAATTGATAATTTATAGATATGGAATTTCAAATATAAATTGCTTGTTTCCATAGTACAAAATATATTATGATTATATATTGACACATTAAAGTAAAACATTCTAAAAAGTTAGAATACAAATGTTTTTTCAACTTTAAATTATTATTTATTATTATTATAATTCATTCACATTAAACCCTGGTTGTAATCCTCCATCCTCACTCCACTCCCATCCTCTCATTCCTACTCTAGGTCCCATCTGGATAGCAGGCTTCCCTTTCCTCTGTGTTCCCACAGGACCTGTCCACTAAGGGGCAGAGATCAACTCACAGGCACCAGAGGTCTTGTCACAGGTAGTCCCCTGCTACTCCCCTCCCCACATGGAGAATGAACTCTCCAGAACACAAATGCTTTAGTAATATGATTTTCAATGGTAAACTAGCTTATTAAGTTGGTTTATGGCTTCAGTGAAACTATGTTAATGATGAATTCTAGAATGCTGAATATATATGCAAATTATATACTTAAAGACATCTTAACGTTAAATGCTCACTGAAAGTTGGACTTTTGTTGCTGAGAAATTATGACTTCTAAACTTTCTACAAATAAATTGTCATTCAAACTTAACGTTTCAAATTACTTATATTTCATGTTTACTTATGCCGGTGCATTTGGTAACATTTGCATCCACTCTTTAGTTGCAGGAGAAGCCACTTTAAGTCATAGCACATAAATAGATCTATTAAAAGGGAAAATTGCCTACCTTAGTTCTTCTAAGTATATGCTCTGCATCTTCCTAAAAGATAAATCTCTCCAAATAACCACAAAGAAAAGGCTTTTATAGGTGATCAAATGCCTGTCATAAGTTTCATGCCACTTTCGTTATGTCTTACCCATTTATATTACTTTTTACTATACCCACATTTTAGTGTAAAAATGAGATTTCTCTAGGACCCACACCACTGGGCAAAATGTCCTCATTTCTGCCACAGAAATAATTTTGCCTTAAAATAGGCAAGCTTGGATGCAGGCAGAGTCAAAGGCCAAACCCTGCCAATACAGGGTAAGCAAGTCCTCAATAGTTCCTGCCTCACAAATATGTCTATCAGATATATTGGTCCAAAAGGCTGAAGATAATGATCCAACATTATAAAGAGTTTTGGGTGAGTGTTCAGGCAGCAAACACTCTGTAAATTTTTGTTTTGCCTTTGGAAGCTGCTAAAATGCACTTCTCATTCACTGGGGTAATTAAGTTTTGTTCCTTCTCAAGTCTGTGATGGGGTTAAAGACGAGATAGTTTAATCTTATAATTAAGCTTAGTTGGTTAGGGGTTAATATGTTTGTAGATCTAGATAAATGTTTTAAATTAATAGAGATTAGATATGATATATATTGACTTTCATTCAGAATTTTAGACTCAACAAGACAGGAAAGATGATTGCTTCAAGTTTGCCAAACACAAATAGCCAAATCACTATGAATGTAACATTTATATAATTCCTGATTGTTTGGTGGTTCTTCCTGCTGTATGTAGTTTATTTTATTTATGTTTAATAATATAAATGTATATTTTTAAAAAGAAACATAATTTAAAAAGAAAAAAGGTTCCATCTCCTTCTCTCATATGAAGCAACTTTTATCTATTATTTATAGTTACTGGTATATTATTAGTGTTAGTCAGAGGTATATTATTATCTATGTTCATTTCCTCATGACTTATCAGTGCTCTTTATTTTCATAAAGCAATTAACTCAAATAAGTAAGTAGATACCGAAAATTAAATTGAATAAAGGATTATAGCACCAGATAGGTTGAGGACACTCAGAGAACACAGCCCTCAGAATCAACTAAGTAGGGCTCCTAGGAACTCACAGAGACTCAAGCACCTATGATGGAGCCTGTCTGGATCTGTGCTAGGTCCTCTGCATGCATGGTATGGTTGTTTAGCTTGGGGTTCTTCTGGGACCCCTAATAGTGGGAGTGGGGTTGTCTCTGACTCTTTCATTCTTGGGACCCTTTTCCTCCTATTCGGTCGTCTCATCCAGCTTTGTGACGAGGGCTTGTGCCTAGTCTTCCTACATCTTGTTATGCCATGTTCCATTGATATTTCTGGGAGGCCTGCTCTTTTCTGAAGGGGAATGGAAGAGCAGTGGCTATGGGAGAGGGTAAGTGGGGACAGTCGGGAGAAGTGGAAGGGTGGAAGGCTGCATCTGGGACGTATGAGAGAAGAATTAAAAAGCAACAACAACTTTAATTCCATCTCATTGGAAGAAAGACTTTCGGGAATGGGTAGGGAAGGTGCACCAGATCTCTATTTCCTCTTCCCAGTGGGGCCACACTGAATAAATCTTTCCTACTTACAAATATATATATAATTGTTATAAGTGCTTATGTATTTTTAATTTTTAAGTGTGTGTTTGCCCTCATAAGTTTGTGTGCACTACATGTGTGCCTAGAGCCCATAGATGGAAGAAGGACTTGTTGGAAGGCTTGGAACTGCAGTTGCATACTGAGTGTTGGAAACCCCATGTCCTCTGCAAGAGCAACAAACAATTTTAACTGGTTATTCATCTCTTCCATGCCAACATGTAATTATAATTTTTTATTTTTGAGATCATAATATTTCTCCCTTCATTGTATATTCTATATTTCCATCAAACGTGTGGTCTCTATTTTTTATTTATTGTGGTTATATTTATATATGTCAATATCTTTAACAAATACAAAGTAGTCGACTGTCTTCTCTGATTATGATAATATGACACACATGATCAGTCTAGTCTTTTCTAGAGACAACGTCTACTACGCAGTCCAGGCTTACCTGAAGTTTTTAGCCTTCCCTGTGCTGAATTAGAGATATGCTCAACCATATCATTTATATGTGAATAAGTTCTTTGAAAAGCACATCACACGTTCAGTATCGAATCAAACATCCTAACACATCTCAAGTACCGGGTGTACAAAAGTACTGCTAGCAAAGAGAAGCACATTAGAAATTGAAAAAACCAAAAACAAACAAACAAACAACACCACAGGCGGTTATCATGAACAATTTAGGCTTGGTTCCAAACTGATGGGACTTTTATAAACTAGAGTTTGCTTTCTGTTGCTCTAATAAATGTCACAACTCAAATCAATTTAGCGACTACTTTATGAAATCCCGGGCCGTGTGAGATGGAAAGCAGTCCAGTTTCTGTTTTAACCTTCTGCCTTGGCTGCACTCAATAGCGAAATGCTACCTGTAAAGTAAAATAAACCCTTCTCTTAACTATGCTCTTTTGACTCACTGTGTTCCTCAGACCATCCCACAGCCAACTGGAACAGGAAGTGATTGCATTATGAAGCTAAGACTTCATCAGTGGATTAATCCATTGAAGAATACTTAGTTTCCTTGAACTATGTGGAAGTTATAGTATTTAAGGAAGTAAGGATGGGTGTGAGTAAATAGGTTCAACCCTGGAATAGCACATTTTTTTTTCTGAACAATAAACTTCCGTGTTCCTCTTTTCTCATCGGAGCTGAGCCACTGAGTTCTAGCGTATACGCCCTACGCCAGTGCTCTGCCACACATATATGGCTCCATCAACAATGGAGCCACATGCACATTGCTTAAGCCCCTGAGAGAAATTAGAAAATTCTTCTCTCATGTTGTTTACTAAGGCACTTTTCAGTGTGAGAAGTGACTAACACAGTAATACTTGAAGTTTGCATTTCTCAAACCTACACTATTAAGACCATTGAGAGATTATTACAGTGGCTTTCCAAACTGGTTATCTCTCGTCAGCACATTTTATATGCTACTGCTTGAAAAGCTGCTTGTATTGTTGCTATTTTGTTGCTCTCAAATTACACTAAACCTAACTGTAATGAACCACCTAGGAAAAATGTATGCGATATATTTTAGCATATATTTCTTATATTCTTTGGACTCAAGTTTTCTTTTCTGTTTCCTTCAACAAACATCCTTAAACTCTCCAGACTATTAATTTTATGTAGCAAAGTGTTGTTTATCTGAACCTTGGTACAGACCAAGGAAACCCATTCCATCCTACACTTGCTGTCTCACTCACATGTTCATGAGTCAAATGTTTTGAGTGATGGCTATGTGACTGGAACCACAATTATTCTCAGGATAAACAGTAAGAAAAATAGACAAAAAAAACCTCCATTCAGGAAAAATATATGTGCCAGTGTACTCAAGTAACAAATAATAAGCATGATGATTGCTAAAAATCATTGCAAAAGTTTGAATTGTAATTACGGGGCTGGAAGTCCGATGACACAGAGGATGGAGGTAAACTGAAATATTAAGTAGAATATTCAGAGTATGTGTCAGTGAAAATTAGACATGAAAAAAATAGAAAAGAAAATGAAGATGTTAGTGATGGGGGAGGAGGGCAATTTTCTAGGAAGAAACATTCTCGAATGTCACAAAAATAATACGGAGACAGGCATGACTGAAGTTAAATAAAGTCAATAGTCCTTGAGGTCAGGCCAGTCCGAGAGGAAGCCGTGCAAACTCTACGGACAGTGGGTGAAATGAAGGCAGAGGGACGGTTTGTGCAAAACACCGAAGTATCCAGATATAACGGGTAAAGAGTCACGAATGCTTCTGTGTGAGTTCTTGGTGTCAATCAGGGAAGTCAAAGCAAGGGAAAAATTGAAAAGTTAGGGTTCTGTTACCATTTACTTAAGAGAGAGCCCCTCAGCTACCTCTGTAAGAAGGTTTTTCTTATATGTGAGACTATATTTATATATATGTATATATACACACATATATATTGACACTATATATATATACATACATATGTATGTTTTCATATATGTATATAGACACATATGCACTATATAATATATTGTGTTTATATATATGCAATATAGTGTATCTATATTATACTGTGTATATGTGTCTATAACCATATGTTATATGCATGCATGCATATATGCTCAGAGATAGAAACATTTCTTCAGAAACATACAAACAAAACAGATAAAAAAGGGAAAATATTGGAGTGGATATTGAAATGGGCCTTCTTAAATCCACTAACACAGAGACATAGCACCAGGAGTCTGTTATTCTCTGTTTCCTTCTCTGTTCCCTTTCCCCATGCCCCACTTTCTCTTCAGACACATCTCCCTTCATTGCACCTGGTGGCCTAAAGTGTAAGGAACTATCCAATGCCTGGCTCTTCGTAATCGGCCTGAAGCAGTCACTTTTCCCCCTGCTGTTTATGTGGCCTTCGTTCCAAATTTCCTTTCATCAAGTGCCTCCAAATAAGTATAAATTCCTATCTGCACACCATGTCATTTCACACCGCACAAACTAACATAAGTGAGTCTGGGCTTGCAGCTTGAGGCTGCCAGCCTGGAGACTTCAAAGTTGTGTCTCTGAAAAATGAAGAGTTCCACCCTGTGCCCTTTTGTCTCATCTGACATGGTAACTGCTGTCCAAACATGGGAGAGTTCCGAGTACAAATTCTGGAAGTCAGTCTAGGCTTTGAAAATGATAAACAGCACAAAGTTTGCAATGCATTCTTTTGGACTCCAAATTTCAAAACCTGTGATTTTTCAAACCTATCTTCAGGAGTTAGTCCTAGTCACATGATGTATTTGTGAATATTTCATGATTGTTTATGATTTCTACTCTTTTCTCTAGACTACTACAGGCAAATGTCTTCAGTAATATTGCATATTATGGCCTTCACTATTCAAGTGACCATAGAAATGTTTTATGAGAAGAAACCGGTCCCCTAATAACTAGCTACATGTACAAAGTGTTCATGAGGACTAATAGATCAAGGCCGTAAGAAGGACTTTATATTCCCTGGACATGAAAGCAAATTCCTCCAAGCTAGTCATTCCAGATGTATGTAAACTTGTGTTTTATTTTAGGTTCTGAAGTGTGCTTCAGTATTAACTTGAAATATTTTAACTGATAGTTTCAAAAAGAAATGTTAGTAAAACACTCTATGTCACGTTTACTGTGTTGCCTCAATAGTGTTTTTAGGATGCAAGGCTGTAGCCTCGTTACTCCCCCTAGAACACCTTTCATGCTTCAAGACGTTCCTACTTATATTTTAAAAATGTCATCTCTAAGTTTGAAATACTCACATGCCTGTTGCTTTACAAGGCAGTTCTAGTCTTATACAGTTTTTCTGAACTCAAATTCTTAGTGGCAAAAGCAAGCATCTTCCTTGGTTATCTCATCATTATGTTGTTGGAGTCAATGAATAAAAAAAAAAAGCCTCTTTGCATACTTGTGAAGGTATATTGTACAATCAGAAAATTTCTTTTTAAATAAGAAAATATTTTTCCTTGAAACCTTAAAAAGGTCCATGATTAATCATTATAGTGGGGAATGCAAGAAATAAAACTGAACCCCAAAAAATGTAGTTAAAAAGAACAAATATCAAAATGAAGGTTAAGATAGCTTGTGAATTGATTTTTTTTTAATTGCAGGCAATGGCTGTTGCATGACACTATTCCAGTAGAAATGTAACAAACTCTGCTCACCCCAGATAGGAAACTAAGAAGAGACCAAAGTACAAATATCATCAAAGTCCAACTTGGTGACTCAATAAGTTTTCTTGGGATCACTAACAGGAATATCGAGGAGGAATTACTTACAGGAACAGATTTCCTTAAAGACAGGAATATGACTTAGCCTCATCCCCCTGTGGATGACACTTCACAAAAACTTAAAACTTGTAATCCTGTAACCTGTAGGAAGCTCAACAGCTCAGGAAGGGTTTTTCCCAGGTACCCACGAGTTTGTCTGAGCTCCTTCTATGCAGATATATTTTCTTTTCTATTTCTAAGCAGCTTTCATTCCAGTTTCAGAGTGTCTCCAAGTCATTTTATTGCTCATACATGCTTCGGGGTGGAGGAAGATTTAGTGAATTTGATCAGTTTCGGTGATTTCCTGCAGCAATTGAGTTCTTTACTGAGTTTAACTAGCTTCATTGTGGGGTGAAATACTCACTCACCTGACTTACTCTTGTTTCACCCCCTTTTACTACCTTGTATCTTAATGTAGTTTCCCTATAAAATGGAAGATCTTTATTTTTAATTTTTGTAAATTAAAATTGCAGCTCTCCTGTTTCCATTCTTTCTTCCTAACCCTCTATGTATGCTCCTTCTTGTTCTCTTTTAAATTCATGGCCTTGTTTTGAACTAATTATTGTAAAATGGGAGGTTTTAATCTCTGAGTTATTCTATACACAACACTGAGCCAAAAGCAATTATTGACAAAATTTTATAGAAGAACTGTGCTAGCATATTATTCCTCTTCCTCTTTCAGATATGACTCCTTTAAAAGTGTTTTAATGGTCTATAGCAAAAAAAAGAAAAAACCTTCCTCAAGATGCTTAAGACAAAGGAGCCATCCTTTTTCCCAATTTCTATTAGACAGCTCGTGTCTAACTTTGGCATGAGTGTTGTTACAACTTGTAAATTTACTGCCGTTCATGGTGTCTACTCACTAAGAACCAACTATTGGAAACCTTTTATTTCAACTGAGTTGAAATTCAAGAATTGTGTCCTTTCTCCAATAGCAGCTATGCTGACAAAATATCTTCAGTTTCTTTTCAAATTTATATTTTATAATTTTTGCCTTATAAGGTAAATTTCCTGTCATCAGTGAGATAAATTACAGGTAAAAGCCATGTGTGGTGACACATACCTTTAATCCCAGCATTCAGGGAAGCAGAGCCAGGCAGATTGCTGTGAATGTGTTGTCAACCTGGTCTACAAAGTGAATCCAAGACAGCAAAGGCTACACAGAGGAGCCGTTTCTTGAAAATAAGCATCCTCCACACTCCAAAAAAAATATTAGATTCAGAGAAATTATTCCAGGGAACATTGTTCCAGATTATCAATAAAATAATATATTTTGGTTTACATTTAGGTTTAAAGACAAAGAAATAATCACCCAAGGGCATATGCAAGGGTTTCTTCAACACAAGGACATATTAGCATTTGGAAACCCAGGGGTACCACAAAGTCACACCATGCAACAAAACTCACACAAGAGATTTATTGGGAGGAATAGAATAGAAGCTGCCTCCAAACAACAAGAGAGACGGCAGAAGATTAGGTGGAAGGGGGCCTTTTATAGGTTTTGGAACATACTCAGTGACATAGCAGAAAAGTACATCACAGCCAGAAGTGTCATTTCTGTGTTGACCCTGAGTCTTGTGAGTCGGGATTCTCAAGTCTCAAGAGCTTTCAGGAAGTCAGGAGCAGGTGGTTTTTCCCCTGGCCCTGGTCTCTGGCTTGTGATCAAATCAGGAGCAAGGTGTTCTTCCCTGGCACTGGGCTCCAGCTTGCGGTCAAATCAGAGGCAAGGTGTTTCCCCCTCCCCAGAACCTTTTCCCTACAGCCTACGTATATTTCAGTTACCTTATTAAGCAGACAGAACCATAATTTCTTCAAGTTGCCTACTCCACTATAGTATATTTTAATAGTATAGTTATAATATTTAGTAGTATTAATTATAATATTCATATTCTTTGCTATATGGTTTTATATTTTATAAAAATTAAGAAATACACTTCCTTGCTACTTGAATCCACCCAAACCATAGGCCAGGGCTTCTCAACCTTACTAATGCTGTGAACCCTTAATACAGTTCCTTATGTTGTAATGACTCCCAACAATAAGATTATTTTTGTTACTACTTCATAACTGCAATTTTGCTGCTGTTATTAATAATCAATATCTGATATGCAGATTGGTCTTGAGACACCCCCGGGAAAGGGTCTTTCAAACACCAAAGGGGCCATGACCCACAGGTTGAGAACTACTGCCATATGCCATATATTTGCTACATTAGTCAGTGTTCTACTGTTGTGAAGAGACACCATGACTCTGGTAACTCCTATAAAGAAAAACATTTAAATGGGATTGGTTTAGACTTTCAGAGGTTTAGTCCACTATCAGCATAGTGGGAAGCATGCTCGCATGCAGGCAAACATGGCACTAGAAAAGTAACTGAGAGTTCTACCTCTGGATAGTCAGGAAGGAAGAGAGAGTAACACTGGGCCTGGCTTGGGTTTATGAAACCCTCCAAGCCCATCCCCAATGGCACACTTCCTCTCACAAGCCACACCTACTCCAACAAGGCCACAACTTCTCCAACAAGGCCACACCTCCTAATCCCTGTCAAGTAGCTCCACTCCCTAATGACCAAACATGCAAATATATGATCCCTTAGCGCCATTCTTGTCCAAACCACCACACTTGCCAAAATAATGTGCACATAGATTTGACTGAAGTTTCAGAAAGGTTTGCATGGTTTCAATCAGTTGCTGTTGCACCAACTCCATCACTACAAGAAAACCTGCCTAGGCCAGTGGCATGCTACAGGCATGGTGGGACATGTGACATGGTGCTACCTCAGCTCAACCTTAAAACCAGCGGACTTGAATTTGAAAACTGGATTTGAAAATTTTCAGCAAGAACATCAGAGCTGTGCAGTTGAGCTCAGACTGGCTCAGTAGACTGGCAGTTATTAAACAGAGACAAGAAAAATGACTGTTTAATGCGGTGTGCCAGTGAGACTTTGAGGTGGTTGGTTACAAAACAAAAGTTAATGGATCAAGCAAGTCTTAATGACCAAAATTAGTGAAGTGACTCAAAACTCCTCGGGGAAGAAAGAATTTTAGATGCAAAACAATGCGCCTTCTAAGTATAACAAGTGTATATAAATGATTCCGAATGTAATATCATGGAAGTGCTGTTAAGCCAAGCTCTTCTAAGGAAACAGCCAGTGAAAGACCTGTAAACACTAGAGCAGAACTAGAGACATTGTATCAAAAGAAATCCCAGGGGGAAGCGTCTGTATATAACTGAGACTCTATTCAAATACTGAAGTGATGTAAAGAAAAAGGAAGTTATAGACATACATATGGGTAGCATTGAGTTGATATGCTTAATGTAAAAAAATGGGGGACATATAGAGGAAATTAAAATGCCGAATGTATGTCTCATCTGAAACATCTGAATCAAAGCTAATGTGTGGTATAAGTCTAGTCTTATTTGAGAATAAAAATGTAAGGAATATTAAGTGTTAAAGCTTACTTTATTGCATTTATAGTAAGGACCCATGACTACTGTAATAAAACTGTGGACTAAGTTTATTATATTCACCTTAAAGCTAAAGGTATGGATGACTTTTCTTGCACCCTGCCTCACTCTTCCTGACAGAACTGTTTACTTCAATCATTACCATAACTAGTTTGTTGATGAAACCAGACGGCAAAGCCTTTCATGTTCTTCACGAATGGTGTCTGCTTTTTGTTTCCGAGTCATCTCAAACCCATGGGTAGCAGTCTGGAACGAAGGCACAGCAACCATCCCTCAGAGATGGCTTCCATGTGTGGCAGGACCTCACCAGTAAGTAGCTGAGTGGCTGGCGAATCAGGTGTATTCCTCATTAGAATGCCCTGGTCTAGGCGGGCCCTAGCTGAGCGGAGGGGGTTTACTCCTATTCCTTTAAGCCTTCTTAGGCTCCTGTCCCGACCTGCCGGACGATCAACTGGACCCCTCCGAACCCTAGGGAGAGAACGGGAACAACAGATGCGAAGAACGGACAGCAAGTCAAGGAGTCTGATCAAACTGACCAAATTTTATTTTCTCACAGGCAATTATATACCGTTGCGCAGGAGGCTGAGTGGGATGATCCAGGTGGGTGGTTTCGCAAGATATTAGGAAGTCAGGAAGTTTGGCAGGGAGAGGGCCCCTGTGGTTCTGGGGCTGGGTGGAATTGTTAGGCATCTGGAACCTCAAGGTGTTATCTCCAGACTTTGTTTCCCCCGTCCTCTGGAGGCCTCTGTAATTCCGGGAATACTGAGAACAGCTGGAGAGTACCTTGAGGGAGGGAAAGAGGTTACAAGGCAGCCTTCTGGAATGTACCCTCAGGCAAGGTGAAAGAAGTCACAAGGCAGCCTGCCCCAGGGCCACTCAATGTATTATGTCAAGGTCTGAGATGCTTGCCAGCTATGGTCTTGGCTCCTCACAGGCTCCCACTCCTGTTCCCTGGCTTCACGAACTAAAGTACCTACTATCAGGGAAAGTCTTTGTTTTGGTGTCTGGGGGACAACCAAGACAAGAAAGTCAGGAAGGACATAGGAAGAATATGGAGGACAGGGAGAGAGAAAATAATTAAACACAAAAAGGGAGGATTTGAAACAAATATATAGAGCTGGAAACTGCAGTAACATTTTGAAATATCAGTTGTTTTTTTAGGAAAATGCCATCATGGCTTCTACTACTGTAGTTTCTCGCTCACATTTAAAATGTAAATGTTCTTCTTGTAGGTTCCTAGGACCCTCTGGCTCCTTGTATTTCCCCATTCTCCCTTGCTTCTCTCACCTAGAGTCCCAATAGGAAATCTTCCCCTCTGTCCCACTTTCCTGGTAAGTGAAAACTTGCATGTTGCATGCCCCTTGGGCGAGTGTCCAGATATAAGTGAATATATGGGGAAATAGAAAGAGCCAGAGGGTCCTAGAAACCTACAAGAAGAACATTATGATGGACAGATCTGGGCCCAGGGGTCCTGATCAAACTATGGCACTGGCCAAGGACAATACATGCAGTAAACTTCGAACCCCTACCCAGATCTAGCCAATGGACAGCACATTCTCCACTGTTGAGTGGAGAGTGGACATTGACTTTCACACAAACTCTGGTGCCCCATATTTGACCACGTCCCCTGGATGGGGAGGCCTGGCAGCACTCAGAGGAAGGATAACAGGCTACCAAGAAGAGACTTGATACCCTATGAGCATATACAGGGGGAGGAAATCCCCCTCAGGAACAGTCATAGGGGAGGGGAATAGGGGGAAAGCGGGAGGGAGGAATAGGAGGATACAAGGGATGGGATAACAATTGAGATGTAATATGAATAAATTAATAAAATATATATTAAAAATAATAAAATGTAAATGAATGTTCAGTGTTAGGTGTTATGAAAACCTGATAGGAATTGATTTCCATCCAGTTTTATGGACCTGCTGAGCTCCATCCATGAGCCCCTGAGCTTCCAAATCCCTTGTGTATTAACTTTTTGATCTCTGTAGAAAACTAAGTTATAAACTGATATAAGCTTAATCCTATTTAGGAATAAGCACTAATAATTCCAAAGCATTTTAATAACAAGAGTTTTATCTTTTTAACTCATATTTCTATTGTCAAGTAAAAATCCATCTGTGTATTTTGCTAAGGGTGTAGATCTTTCAAGCTCATGCAGAAAAAGTATGATCGTTTCTTATTCACAGAGGATTGAAACATGTCAAATGAACTCAACTTTTACTTGAAGTCACCTGATGCGTGTGTAGAAAGCTGACTCACACACAGTTGGCAGCATTCCTTTGAAAACAGGATCAATAACATAGTTTCTTTATATCTTACATATAGATAATCAAAATAAGCATCGTAATGGTCAATTTACATATAAAACAACATAGTATAGACAGGGTGACTGAAACAAAGTTATTGGTTCCCTTAGTATTCTGGGAGGCCTAAGTACAGAAAATATTGGAGCAGCGTTTGAGTTTCTCTGTTGGCAGATGGATGGGTGTTTTTCATTACATGTTCCTGTAGGTGGTGCTCGGGTGTCTCTTCTAAAAAGACGCACCAGTTGCATCAAATTAGGGGTTCTTGAATATGATGTAATTTCAGACATATAAATATAGTAAAACTAAGGCTTAGTGACCAATACACCCATACACATGGCAATGTATATACTCTTAAAATCCTATTTGCAAATTTAGGGGGATTTATCCATTATATAAATTCACACATAAATGAAAGAAGAAATTTATCAAAGCACTAGTTCACTGAGGCCACTGAAATTGAGGGAAAAGCACAGTCACTGATCTAAAGGAAAACAAAGGCTGCAATTACTGGTGAGAAAAGAAATCTTCATAGAACTAAAGAGATGACTACGATTTGTTCATTAACTTCAACTGTTAGACTTGAGACCAAAAATGAACTCAAGGGTAGAGTGAGCCACACAATTCTGTGAGAATGCCCACCTACAACTGAGAAAAAAGAGAAAATCCTTGATTAAAATGTAGTAAGGCTTGATAGATTTTCAAAGTCTGTTCAGTACTGATACATTTAAATGTGTCTTAGGCTTATACAGCAAAATAGCTAAGCAGTACAATACTTACATATTGGCAATATTTACATAACCCATCATATTTAAATGTGGACATGAGAGTGTTCCATATGTATACCTCCACAAAAAATAAAAACAAAAACTGAATTAGTGGGGAAAATATCCTTAATTAAAAACTGGATATACGCACCTCCACCCACATAAGAAAAAGTCATTCAAAACCCAATACTAAGTTCTCCCATTTTCTCCAATCAAAACGGATGTTTCTTGTCCCATGAAAAGGATTCCATTTAATGAAGCACTTCTCACACAAAATACAGTGCTGGAGGAGGGGAACAGTGGATTGATCATGGAGCAAAGGATGGGTGTTTTCTTGCTGTCTCAAATATTAAGATTTAACTTTTCACTAGGAAAGGCACCAAAACAGCAAACCACTAGTATCAAGTACAGTTCCTATGCCTTAAGGGAAAACATAAACACATGTCACAGTGGACAAGGTATATCATTTATTTCTGCCCAGTTGCTGGTTTTGCAAGCAAAGGAGATTAGATACTGTTTTAAAAACTGGATTTCAAATCTGTGAGACTTGAATGCTGAGTTGGGAATTCAGACAACAAACGGCCTACATCCAGCTTCCCAGAGCTTAATAGGAGGAAGTCTAATGAGAAGCACAGTAGGTTCACTAATAGACAATAGTATTAGTAGGTTCACTAATAGACTTTTGACTGTGTGACCCTCCTGTTAAGGTAGAAGTCTGGCATTACCAGATAGTTTCTGAGCTCAGTGAGAAATGATGGACTCCCTTTGTCAGCAGAGCTCCCTTTTCTCTCCTGATCTGGGGGGGCTGACTCTCCACATCCTCTACTTGAGGAATGTCATGTAGTCCTTATCGGCGGGGGAGGTGAGCTGGGAGGGTGCAGGGGATAGTTTTAATTCCCTTTCTCAGCTCTGTTCAGCAGTAGACCCTGCTCAGCAAGCACTTGGGGATTCCTGCAAATACCTCACCCTATGCTAATGAGACCTTAGCATTTAACACATGATCTTTAACCATACCTGGAGTTCTTCCCCACCCATAGAATAATTGAGTACTGCATCCCCCTTCTTATGATAGGGCTGGGCTATTACATGTAAATGAAGCATCCCTGGCATCTTAGCTCCAGCAAATTAAACACATTCACCATCAAATCAACTCCCACTGCTCAAGGTTTATATGGTCCTGACTCACAAGTAACCGCTTACTTGTTCTCTCACTCCATTCCTCCATCAATACTGCCTAAGGCTCCTCTCTTCTCTGAAGAATTTGCTACTGGACCCCAGGTTTGACTGCTGAGGGCCACCACAAGCTTCAGCCATCATTGCAAACAGCCAACTTTTGTCAAAGCAGCCATTTTGTCTGCCCAAACAAAAGTGGGCTCAGATCTCTGCCTCTGTTTGTCTGTCTCTGTCTCTGTCTGTTTGTCTGTCTCTGTCTCTATTTGTCTGTCTCTCTGTCGCTGTTTGTCTGTCTCTGTCTGTTTGTCTGTCTCTGTCTCTCTCTCTCTGTCTCTCTCTCTCTGTCTCTCTCTCTCTCTCTCTCTCAGAAATTCTAGTGAGCCTCCTTTGCAGGTTGCTCAAAAAGCAGCCATCAACCCACCCAAGTCAAGCCAGCCCCTGTAATGGCCTGCCTTGCTGCCTTGGGTTTCAGAGGCCTGAGCTCCTTTGATCCTGTACTTTACCCTTTGCTGCCCAGAGTATGCACTTCTGGCCCCATGGGCAATAGGCCAGCAGCCTCCCAAGAAAGTACCAACAAAGCCTAGGCTCCCCGATGCAGAACAATATTTAGCTGGTATTTAAAAGTTAGAAAATAAACCCCATAGCTGGTGCTGGCATTTTCTGTGGGGGTTAAAATGATATGTTTTTAAAGATAGTTTGCACAGAGGAAAACAGACACCTCTAATACTTAATAACACTGCATGTATATTTTAAATCAAAGAGATTCAGAGATAGAAGTGCCTTAAAGGGCACATCCAAGTCCTGTGTTATGCAGTCCTGACTCTAAGTTAAAAGAAGATTATTGTACACTGATGTCTAGAAGGATGGCAATAGTGAAAACCTTTAGCTACAATAAAATATGCTCTGAATTATTTTTATATTTTGCATTGGCCAAAGAATCTCCAGTCAACAGATACAAAATACTCATGGTAACATCTCATGCTTTTTATTTTGTTTTGTTTTATAAGTTAAATGACAGAGGAAACTTTATTTTGATAAAAGTATATACACTGGATTAGGTAAATTTTATTCCCCACAAAATATAATCTTGCTCTTCACAAAGTCACTAAAACGTTATCATCAAAACACACCCTTAAAATTGAGTTAAGTCAACCATTCTCTGACAAAAGATTTGACTCTAATCTGTGTTTTTACATTACAGAAAAACAAAATGAACAAGCTTCAACTATCTTTGCAATATTTTCCTTATAATAAAAATAGTTTGAAAGTGCATGCATTCAAAATAGAAATAACCATAAATAGTAGTGCTTGATTAGTAGCAATCATTTAATAATTAAATAGAAGAATGTGAGAAAAGGTAATAAATAGCACATGCCTGTAATCATAGAATTTAGGGAGGATAATGCAGGAGAATTTTTGAGTTCCCAGGGTAGTCTGAGCTACATTCCAAGATACCAGAAAAAGAATGAAAGCAGTATTTCTAGTCATTGTATATTTCACGATACAACATAGATCATATCTCGTTTTTATCACTGGCACAGAGCTTCAAAACTTTTGTTGTTTCTAAGTCAAAGGTCATCCTGTTTTTCAGGACACTTTTTATGTTATACCTGAAGTTGCTTATGGCAAAAACTCTTTAAATTTTTAAAGAAAGAGACTGGCCATATATGTAAGACTGAGAGCGTGATGGGGAGGCTGGGGAAGTTTCAGCCCTGTCTTTCGAATTCTAAGCTGATAGATGAGCTTGGGACTGGGCAGTTTTATGCCAATGAACTCATCAATAGGATCCTAGAGGGAAACTGAGGTAAAAGCTGTACAGTGAACTTGAGTAGAGGACAGGATTGATGGATAGTTTGATACGTTGGATGGTGTCCTGGTCAACACCCTCAAGGACCAAGCAAGAGCTTGGTGCTACACTCTAGTCCCCTCAGATCTTTTTTTTTTTTTTTTTAATTTTTAAATTATAATGTATTCACATTACATCCTGAATGTAATACCCTCGCTCTTATCTTCCTGTTCCTATCTTCCCTCCCTCTTCCACCCTATTCCCCTCCCCTAGACTTCTGACAGGTGGAGTCCTCATCCCCAACCCCACCGTCTGATCACAGCCTATCAGGTCTCATCTGGATAGCCTGCATCCCCTTCTTCTGTGTTCCCACAGGGCCTCTCTGCCAAGGGGCAGTGATCAAATCTCAAGCACCAGAGTTCTTGTCAGAGGTATTCCCCGGCTCTCCCTGGCTCTTCCCCCGCCCCCTTCCCCACATGGGGAATGAGCTGTCCATCAGCTATATCTGAACAGGGGTCTAGGTTCTCTGACTGCAGTGTCCTTGGTTGGTGCATCAGTTTGTGCAGGCTCCCCTGGGTACAGATCCACAAGACTTGATAGTCTCCTTGTGGAGCTCCAGACAACCTCCCCTTCCATTGCCCAACTCTTGTATACAACTCTCAGTGCTCCAGCCAGAGTCCCAGCAGTGAGTCCCAGTATCTGTCCTGATCCCCCACTGGGTATAGTCTCTCGGAGAATATCAATGTTGGGTTCATAGCCACTTATAAGTGAGTATATACCAGGAATGCCTTTCTGGGTCTAGGTTACCTCACTCAAGATGATCATTTCTAGTTCCATCTGTTTCCCTGAACATTTCAAGACTTCCTTGTTTTTATAGCTGAATAGTATTCCATTGGTAAATGTGCCACTGTTTCTGGGTCTAGGTTACCTCACTCAAGATGATCATTTCTAGTTCCATCTGTTTCCCTGAACATTTCAAGACTCCTTGTTTTTATAGCTGAATAGTAAATTGGTAAATGCGCCACCGTTTCTTTACAGACTCTTCATTTGAGGGGCATCTAGGTTGTTTCCAAAGTCTGGCTATTGCGAATAAGACTGCTATGAACATAGTTAAACTAAAGTCCTTGTTGTATGATGGAGCGTCTTTCAGTTGTATGCCTAGGAGTGGTGTAGCAGGGCCTTGAGGTAGCACTATTCTCAATTTTTGGAGAAAGAGCCAGATTGGTTTCCAAAGTGGTTATACAACTTAGCACTCCCACCAGCAATGGAGGAGTGTTCCCATTTCTCCACATCCTTGCCAGCATGTGCTGTCACTGGAGTTTTGATCTTAGCCATTCTGATAGGTGTTAGGATGTATTCTCAGAGTTATTTTGATTTGCATTTCCCTGATGACTAGATATACTGAACATTTCTTTAAGTGTTTCTCAGACATTTTCATATTCCTCTGTCGAGAATTCTCTGTTTAGATCTGTACCTCATTTTTTAAATTTGGATTATTTGGTTTGATGGTGTTTCATTTCTTGAGTTCTTTATATATTTTTGTTATTAGCCCTTTGTGGGATGTAGGGTTGGTGAAAATCTTTCCCCAGTCTGTAGGCTGTTGTTTTGTTTTGTTGACAGTGTCTTTTGCCTTATAAAAGCTTTTCAGTTTCATGATGTCCCATTTATTAATTACTGATCTTAGAGCCTGAGCTGTTGGAGTTCTGTTCAGGAAGTTGTCTCCCATGCCAATGAGCCCAAGGCTCTTCCCCACTTTTTATTCTAACAGATTTAGTGTGTTTGGCTTTATGTTGACGTCTTCCATCCACTTGGACTTTAGTTTTGTTCAGGGTGATAAATATGGATCTAGTGCATTTTTCTACATGTAGACCTCAATTAGACAAACGCCATTTGGTGAAGACGCTATCTTTTTTCTTTTTTCCCTTGCATGATTTTGGTGTCATTGTCCCTTCAGATCTTGATGGTTTAATCACCTTCCTTTAATAATTCCCAAATGTGCCTTTTAGAATAATTCTGTGATTAAAGCATAGCACTTCCCTGAGTTGTTAGAACTATTATGTAGAGTTTATTAAACCGAAACTTCTAAATTTGTAACCAAGTTGAAGAAAAGAGAAAGTAATTGTGGTTAGTGCAACACTTGCATTCTTGACTTACTCTTTCAGGGAAATTCTGTGTTGCTTGTTGTAGCATGTACAGAAATGTGCATACATTCCTATGGCCCTGTGCCTGGAATTACACCAAGTCTCACCAGCATGCATCAGTTGACAGACCATGTGAGTCAAAAATACTTTTTAACAAACAAATCTTTGGTCTCAAGTTTGTGTGGCCTTCACACAAACTTTGACCCCAGTGCCCTTAAAGGTCAAACTCTCAGGTCAATCATCCAAGTATATTTGAGGTTAAGTCATATATAAATGATCAATAGAGATCACAGATTTTGATTTGGTATTAAATTACTTTCCATCAACCAATAAACAGGGAGAGAGAGAGAGAGAGAGAGAGAGAGAGAG